>NW_016159347.1:23127-38812 GCF_001687245.7 Rhagoletis zephyria | reverse complement strand
TTTGAAAATTGTCGGTGTTCTGCAGGTGAAGGCTTTGCTCATGTCTTCAACACAATGTAATATTAATATGTCGACTTTTCTTATTAAATAACAGTCGGTGTTAAAAAGAGAGAAATGTCAAAATCACTTCTACCTTGTTTAATATGCCTTGATACTTGTATATTTTATTGCGTAGCTTAGTGAGCGGTGTCCGATGAAGCAATTCCAACGACGATCCAGTCCACGTAGTCCACTCACATAAATTATCTGACAATAAAAGAGAGTAACAGAATAGGATATTGTGCTAAAAGCATTGATAATTTACTTGTATAATGTCATTTTCGAATCCAAGATTCCTTACATTTATGAACTATTAATGAAAGCTTAAAACTAATTGTACTAATAGCTTGTTCTGAATTCTAGCAGTCTTTTTTTTTTACAAAGAATAATGCCTTTTCTTAAATTCAAAGGTTTGCACTTTCATCTATACAATCTAGGATGTATATATCATGAGGTATTCAATTAGTAACAACAAATTTATCACACAGCTCTTTTTGTTTTTTCTTTTTTTATTTTTTCTCCTTTTGTAATTAATAATTTCTTTTTATTAATAATATTTATAAAATTGGTATATTGTAGAAATCTCACATTACAATGCCTTTTATTTGTTGTCAGTATTGCCAAGGTAGTATTAATGTTACATTCCACTTATTTCTATGGTGGTGTTGCCACCAGTCTACTATACATACATTTTGTTATATTACAGCTCGGCCAATCTGACTTAAAAGCAGATCGACCCCGATCGGTCTATATAATTATTGTGCATAAGTACTTATAAATTAATCGTTTACATACTCTTCGGTAGTGTCGCTTTCATTCGCACCCTCTGTACCTTTATTTCTCCATAACTTGATGTTACAGGCTTCTACCATACCGTCATAGGGTATTTGGGTAATTTGTCCGTTCTCAATGTCTATAATTACGTATCCGTCATTGGGGAGCTTCTTGTGTATGATATACGGTCCATTATATTTTGGCAGAAGTTTCTTATTGACACCCACCGTTGTGTCCACGTTTTTTATCACGACGAAATTCCCTTCCTCAAATGTCTCTACCCTGATCTTCTTCTGCTCACTTCGACTTAAGTTATATTTTTGCAATTTTTTCTTCCGCACTATTTCGCAGAGCATCCCTGACGATTTATTTTAGATCGTCCAATACTTCTGAACTGTATATTTTCACTTCCTGATTTATAATTTTTCATAACGTTTGTTACCAGATGTCAGGTTAATGAAGCTATTCGGGCTGCCCGTATCAAATGGAGAGATTCAATTTTTGTACAGAGGGGTATTTAAGCGGTTTACTAAGAATGCGACACTTGCCGTTTCTCTATAGTGTATTTTCTTATAATCTGCTTCATCGCCTTCCATCGCCGCTATTGTTTTTGCCGGACAGTTTTTGTAACNTTAAGCGGTTTACTAAGAATGCGACACTTGCCGTTTCTCTATAGTGTATTGTCTTATAATCTGCTTCATCGCCTTCCATCGCCGCTATTGTTTTTGCCGGACAGTTTTTGTATATGTGGTCTACCTTGCCGCATTTGAAGCAGGAGCCTTTCGCATGTTTTTCTTGCTTGCAGTCCCTGGCTATATGCCCATAGCGTGAGCAGTTATAGCACCTTGCCGTCTTGATGCTGCCATTGTTGCGATTAAGAAGGTTTCTCGACACTTTTTCATATTTGAGAGTAATGCCTTAAGCGCATCCAACGTAGTAATTCCGTCAAATACAATTGCGGTACCGGTGTTGCGCCGCAAGCCGTCCACGATGAACTCGACCAGTTCACTCTCGTCGATGGGTGCATTTTGCGCTATTTGCTTCATAGACAATACGTAATGCGTTAGGCTATCTGTTTTTAGCCATACACGCGATTCCAGTTGCTTAAAAATTTGTTTGACACTAATCGGCCGCTTAAATTCTTTACACAGCAGGTTCTTAAGGTTGTCCCATGAGTTTTTAACAGTTACTAGTCTGTCATTCACACTTGGTTATATCAAATTGCCTAAAACCTTCAAAATAGGCTCTTCAGCGTCAATCCTGAACTTAGTGGCCAACTCACCAAGAAGCCTTTCAATTTCCGTCACTCTTTCCCATTTGGGCCTCTCATAAACTGGCACATTCCAATCCTTCACCCTTTTCTCCTAAACCATTCTCACAGACTCCTTACCCTGACTAACTGCCATGCTGGCTACATTACTATATCTTTTCCTAGTGAGCCTTTTGTTCACTACCATATCATTGTTCCGACTATTTCCTTGATTGCTATCCATCCGCCCGTTCTGAGCTGGAAAATCCTCATTAAAATCAGCCAACACAGCAAAACTATTTCCCTCCAATACATTCCTATAACTGTCAAAAACTTCGCGCTTCGATCATTTGTTCACCGTTATTATTTCAATTATTTGCCTCTCCCTCTCCCAGCTGGGGCACCTGTCCCTGTTATATGAAACGTGACCGCTACTGCCACACAATACACACTTAGGATTTTCACTATTACACTTTTCGGAGCATGACTCCTCCTCGCCACAGACAATACATCGATTTCTAGACTTGCACGATAATTTCGTGTACCCAAGACGTCCTACAAAGTAAATCCTAACCGATTCGGGGATCACATTTCCCTCAAAACCAATCTTAATTGATAAGGTCTCTACTTGTACTCCTAGAAACAGGTAGTATTGGAATGTCTGACTGAACTCCTTCAAAAATTTCCTTTTCATCAAAATCCAACGGCACCTATTTGATCACCCCACACGTTTCAAAGAAACTTCTGGGGAATAAAAGCCCTTATGCCCATGTTTATTAGATCGCCGTTCAACAAACTTGCATTAGCATCACTGACAGAGTAAAAAAAAAACCTTAAACAACGATCTTGCAATGTCTAATATGTTTTTTAGCCCCTTCACATTTAGTTTACGAATTTTTCCGAATAGAAAGAGGCCATTCTTCGCCCCATTTTTTTTTTCAAACAAATTACTCCTTGACGTGTCCATAAGGACCACCGCCTCACCCTTGAAATTCTCATTATACTTTGGACTTACATACTGCATACGAGTATCAGGGGCATTAGTACCACCTGCACGCACTTGATTTTGACTTAAATCACATGCACTTGCACTAACATTTCCAATATTCTTTCCAACAACTCCACCACTGTTCTGCCGAACACCTGCATCACTTCTCTGAAAAAAAAACCGGCACCACTACTCTGCAAAGCTCCACCCAGAATGCTGCTATCAACACGACAATTTACAAAACTTGTATAATCAAATCAAAGCACAATTTATAATACACCTTTTTATACTCAAAATTAATACAACTAAAAATAGTCACTGCTGCGCTTTAGATGAAAGATTCCGCTGCTCACCAAAGTTAAATCGCTCACTCTCGAAGCTGCTACGCAATGGTGGTTAATTTGATGAGTGTTTGTAAATTTTGTTGATTGCCTGGAAAATTTTGTTGATTGATTGGATACGCATATCTCAAGTTAATTAGCTCAGGAGTTTTGAGCATTTTTGCTAAATTTTCTTCCGCATTTTTCCTTAGTCTTTTTCCCTTGGCCTTATTAGCATTCGAGAAAGCTTCAAAATCTTCAACCGATGACGCCACCGACCCGGTAGTCGGCGACGCCGTAGCGGCTCTCGGTTTTGTTGCCGTACGCGTCAGTCTTATGCACTAGAAGCACACTTATGCACCACCAAAAGAAAATTTTTGTCCACACTTCACAACTAGAATAAGACAAAATTACTCACCCACCAATTTATCCTTTCCAGCAGTGGTTTAAAAGATCCAAATTATAGATGAAATTAAGCTATAACCCAGAAGCGAGTCACGGGTAAAAATTAGTCTTCAGCGTAGTTGTACTTATAGTGCGTTCCAGATAACTGTTTAATATGCACTAGGTTGTGCATGTGCGCCAAAGGATAAAGTAAAAAGCTCGGATCACTGCGCCAAACACGTCCACAGCCGTTCACGACGAAAAAGGGAATGGTGTAGTCTTCTTGCCATTTCGTTTTTAATCTCCTTTCAATTTGTTTTACAGCTTCTGATATCGTCCATCCAAGCGTCTCCTATATGCCATTGCTTTCTGCATTTCTAGCTGCATAATCTACCGTTTCATTTTGATGTATTTTACTATGCCCGGGGGTGTAATGAATTTCTGCCCTGTTTATGTTGCTGTTCTCTATTGTGTGCAATATTTCTTTGATTAAGCTGTTGCTGGAGTCAGGATTGGTTATGGCAATTTGTGCATTTTTCCTTGCAAGATCTATCTGTAAATATTACTTCCATTTGTCTCTTTCAATTTTTCTTTTGAATAGTTGTTGTATCAAAATGTCAATTGCTTCTTTTTTATTTTTAACCATGATTCAATAATACAAGGTTGTGTAATTTGTGACAGCTAAAATTTGACACTCCTTTATCTAGATTTGTATTTTGGAAGTAGGAGAAAGGGGAAGAATGTGATCGCATTTTGCGAAAACGGTAGTAGAATGGTCTACAAAAAGTACGCAAAGTATACAATTAGAAGTAAAATGTATATTATTAATTCTATGCGAATTTGCAATGTATTTGGTGTTTTAATGGAAATACTAAACAATACATAAAAATATGCATTTTTGATTTAAGTTATTCGTCATTTCCGGGAACAAATCTAGAATACCGACCGTTCAGCTATGCAAAAACGAAAAATGCAGATCAATAGTACTTCAACCATGCCAAAATGATTTGGCGCAAGTAAAAAATGAAGAGTTTCTAGAAGGTTAAAGTTCAGTTTTTAGATATTTTAAATATTAATATCTTATGAACTTTATAACCGATTAAAAAACTAATGTCGTCGGCATTTTGCATTTGAAGTAATTTTTTGACCTGATTGTTAAAACAAACCTGATATATGCGATCAGTATAATTATGTACTACTACTTGAGCTGAGGAAAAATATGGGGACAATTGAATCAAACAAGATTTTTACCAAAAACAGCCCGCGACAAAATTGAGCACATATATATATTTATCTGTTTTGACTACTTTTCTTTTGCTGTTTTTTAAAGTTCATTAATTTTTTATTAAAGTTCAGCTCCTTTTATACAAAAATTTGAAAAATTCCAAAAACTGTTAATCGCAATTATAAGTATTTTAATTTTAATGTCTAGAATAGTTTTTGGTATGCAGTTTATAGTTTATATATATAGACAGTTTGAAGTTGCTAAAAAGTCGTGTTGATTTTTGATAATTTTTCTCTCTTTTCCTTATAAAAAATTACTTTGTATAAATTTGAAATAATATAGTACATACATACATACATACATATATAAAAATAATTAACATTAAATAAAAAAAAAATAGTTAAAACTGTTCGTTTTGTCGCGGGATTAAAAAAACAAAAAATTTAAATTTTAATGCATTATGCAAATAATCATGATTTTAATACAAGCGTCTGCAAAGCATCTGATATAAAAAACTGAAAAATTATGTATCTATGTATATATGTATGTATATAAATAAATTATGTTTATAAATATCTACATATGTATCTATGGGATATCAAAATGTAAAAACTACATAAATATACAAATATACGCCTCGCTTATGTATTTACCTTCTCTACTTGCATAGATACATATGTACATACATCCATATATAAAAATGTAAATATATGTATTTCCATATACATACATATAGATTAATCTACATACATACATATGTACCTATTAACATACATACATATGTATCTATGTACCCTGCAGGGAAACCGCGGACAGGTGAATCAAATTTCTAGTTCCGTACTAGGTCTTTATCGCCAAAAAGGAACCAGTCCGATAGGAACTAGATCCCCTCCAGTCCAAAATCGGCGAAAAGTGGTACTTTTAAAAAACTTATTTTTTTCAGTTTTTTTCATAAGAAATCCATATCTAAAGTGACGAATTTAGAAATGGTTCGGGACTATAGAAAAAGGGATGCGGAACGAACTAGATCCTATTTGTCGAATTTAGAACTATTTCGGAACTATCGAATAAGGGATGCAGCGGGGGCTTGTTTGCTTTACATAGATATGTGTTCGGCGGCTTTTTCGTTCAAATACGCTTCTATTCTGTGCTTCGCAGATGCTTTTTCATAGCTTGGTAATACAAAACTAAAATTTGTGTTAACATTTTCACCTCTGCAAACTCAGCTGCAGCTAAAGGTATGTAAACGTACATTTCTTCATTCAAACAAATTTAATTTCAAATTGAAAACACATTTCTTCCAAAATAACTTAAAATCGCGCCACGGTTGAACCAAACAGATTGAAAAATCATGATACTTTTTTCTTTCGTCTGTCGATTTTCGAACTGGTTCGGAACTATAGAATTTAGGTCTAGTTCGGGACTATCGAAAAAGGGATGCAGCGGGGGGCAATTGACACTTCCTAGGACATTGCCATGTTATATTCGCCAGTTGCTTGCATGCAAAAGAGATTTATCGCGAACCAGTACTGGGTCTAAATGTACTAGAAGCGCACCAGTTCAGAACTAGAGATTTTCCCCACAGGGTATATGCATGTAAACTACCAACACAAATATACATTTACACTACGCTATTTACCGTTCACCGAAAATTTGCTTCTTTCATTCATAATTCCAAGTGCGTTCAACACAACAAAAAATATTTCATTCATAAATGCGTATACACTCCGCACACCTTCCCCTTGCGAAACGATATTCACCATGCTGCTGAAAATCGAAAAATCTTAAAGGAGCAATTTCAGCCACCAAAATGAAATTATCAACGAAAAAATGAAAGAGTTCAGCTGGTCGGATTCGAACCCGAGCCATTTCGAGCATAACAACGCGGTGTGCTATGCGCATACTACATGCGCCACAGAACACTCGGACCGTTTTGCAACTTAATAGACACTTTAACAGCTCACTCAGCCACATAAATTTCTGATTTTTTTTTCATTTACATATCTACGTTTATCTATGTATGTATGTGAATAATTGTTATTTTGCATCTATGCAAAAACTAAATTTGCATCAGAAACCTATCAAAACGTTTATCCAAATGAAAAATGAGCAAGTTAAATAAAAGCTTGTAATTATATTGTTTTTAGTTATCATACATATATGTACGTATACATATTTATTTTCAATAAAATTTTATATGTACATACATATTTACATATGCAATGCATTTAGCGAGTTCATAAGCTATAAAAAAAAAGTAAAGAAAAAAAACCTGAAACGAAATGAAAACAAAAAATAGTAAAATTAATAACAAAGTAAATCATTTATAATTTTTGTATAATTTTAGTATCATTTTTGGGTTTCACCACCCTTCACCAGTTTTCTAAAACACGATTCAATCCATCTTATTGAAATTGTCAACGCTTTTAAAAAACTTGGCTCGTGCGCATATATGTACTAACTTCTAACTACTTACTACAAACGCATGCTTTTACTATGAATTACTAGCCTTTATACCTTACGATCTGCTTATAATTTTTTTAGTTCCGCCTGTTTCCTTGTCTTTTTGAAGGCTTCCTCTTCTCTCCTTGACATCCATTTCGCGTTTTTAAACAGCAGTACTGTGACCATGTATCCAAGCAGACTTAAACGGTGGTCAGCGCACTCGTAGTCTACGGCGAACCACTCCGAGAATATATCGTCCGTTTTTTAAAATTCCTTTTAGAGTTGATTAAACGCCGATGTTTGCGGATTTATCTGAAGAGAACTTAAACACGTCTTCTCCTTTCTAGCTCTGTCCCGGAAGTCCCGGCCATCTTTCTTTTATTCACTATCAGACATGCCAACAAACAAGCCAACCCTTTATTATTACAGGGTTGCCATTATTATACTAACTTAGGCTAAAGTTATACTAGGTTTACACTTACAATATATACTTAAGTTTCTCCTTTATATATCGCATTAGTTCCTTTTTCACTTCGAGTTTACAAGCGCTGATACTGAAGGACTCCTGATACCATTTTAAATGCATCCTGCAGAGTTCAAAAAATTCATCCTTGGGATTCGCAAGCCTTATGTCTTCGGTGCCCGTATAGTTTTTTGCCCGAATCAATGCCTCGGAGCTAACTTCCATTATGCTTTGTTTCTTTTGCATGAAATTGGCGCATTTATCACAATGTATTTTCCTTAAGATCTTTTTATATATGGCGAATCCTGCATAGTAGCGTTGAACCTGAAGCTCCGCAGGTTTTTCAGGAATTTCGTCGATAAATAGCTCTTCTGGAATGTCTTGAAGATCTTCTTCCATGGCTAATTGATCGTCTGGATTGCCTATTAACGGATCTTCACCCACGGCTAGTTGCTCATCTGGGTAGTCGACTGATAGGTCCTCATCCCAACCGTTTTCTTCTGCGTTAGAATGATCGTCAATCCAGTCCAAAAATACGTCGTCATCATCCTCGCAATTACTTCGCTTTTCCTGAAAACGGTGTCTCAAAATCTTCATTGACATTAATCTTGCTACTATGTATTGGATATCGTGTGCTGTAGGATGCATATTTAGTCCTTGGCTGGCTCTGATTTTGTAGAAGAAGTTCTCCAACGCGTCTTGGTTCAATTTTCCGCAAAGCACGAAGTCCAAGCTTGGGTATTGGTCGCGTATATCCTCGCACAAGCTTATCACTGACCGTATTGTCAGAATGAATCCTTTTATACATGCCAAGTTCTTTTTCCTTACACCAATGTTCTGTAGATTTTGTATGTGATCAAGTAGCCGACCCGTTTTTCCTTCAGAATTTCGGCGCATCGGCCATTTTAGTGGGTTTTTGTGTCCGATGTACTTGACGTCAAGCTCATTCATCCGTTTTACGAAGATTTGAGTCGGCTTGACGGACTTGAGCAGTCCTCTGTCTTCTCCAAGTAGGCCGGTGTCATTGGCCATCTCGATCCCGGCGGCTACCGAGTTGCTCAAGAGTTGTGTCGCTCGTGATACGCTCATCTTCTCGAACGAGTTGGGGTATACGTGGACATCTTTTAGTTTTGGACATATCTTGAGGTTGTCGTTGGCCTTATCAATCGCATATAGTTTTTTCACGACCAAATTTCTTACAATTCCATCTTCAGTAATAACTTCGTGATTATTCAAAAACGTGTTCCGCATATTTTCATCAAGTGGCAGTAGTCGTACATAAAATGTATCTTTTTGCCCTTGAAAAAAATGTGTCCATTTTCCTCCGATACGCCAAGAATCCTAAATGCAGATTGATTCGGACCTGCTTGATCGCAAACTGCCGCTTTTATTTTCAGCCCAATACTTTGTGCAACCTCAATATTCGTCCTTATCAGTTGCGCAAGGTCCTTAGCACATACCGCGTGATGTGGTACGTAGTATGATAAAATGTATTTCCATTTACTGCAAATACCTTTTATCATGAAAAATAGACATTTATTTCCTATCACCATCTCCCGCTGTCCTTGGCCGTTATCTACAAATCCATCGATGACATCCGTAAATTGATTGTAGGTCAAATCCTTCCTTATTGAAATTTCATCCCAAGTAATCTGACATATGCGATGGTTTTCTGGCATGGAGGTTACCATATTCTTCAAATTTGCTATAACGCTCTCATCAATGCCAGGGCGGACATAACGTATTGGGCGCCAACGCAGCAGCGACCTTTGGTGTGGAAGGCGGAAACTTAAATCGTCTCGCATAAATCCGTAAGCCTTGCTGGACATATATTTAATGTTTTGGGCCAACGATCTTTCCTCTTCTGTATATTTTGTGTTCCTAACGTTGACGATCATTTTCGCGAATACGATTGCATCATCGCTTGCTCCTGCTTGCGGGATTATTGATATTTTTTCCAAAAAAGTATTTCTCTCCTGTAACGTTCGAATTTCCTTTTTTAGCTCTTTGATCTCTTTGTCCTTTTTTGCTGCATTTCTCTGATAGGCTCGAGCTGCTTCAGCGAATCGTTCGTGGTCACAGACTAATTCCGTTTCATCCAAACCCTCGTCGCTATGAGGTACATATATCCAAGCGCTGTTTTTTTTCCATCATATCAGAATATAATTCAAATTCTTCATATGTTAGATCATCGTCTTCCTTATTTTCAGCGGCTGATAAGTAGGTGCGATTTACTGGTTGAACTCTCCATGCGCTTGAAGCTTCACTACCATTTTCCATATCAGTATCCTCATCTTGCAAATTGTATTTCGGAATAGCGCCATCCAACAGCCGTTTCTTCGAAACGAATTTCCGATCAAAATGTCGTTCGCATATAAAATGCTTCTTCTTAGCCACTTCCGGAAGTGACAGTCTTTCGGGCAACTTCGGTTTTTGTAAACTCGTACAGGATTCCTGTAGGTCCCCGGCAGGCAGATACGCAACATCTTCGCTGGACATCGTGAACAAAGTTGTGAGGTGGCTCTCCATCATATCCTTTATGTGAAAAATTTAATTAGTACATACATACATATGTACATTTGATTGCATCACCAAAAAAGGTTGCGGTTTTTCCTCGGGATTACAAATTTTATTATATTTGAAGACGTCCACCAAATCAAAAATCTCATTATTACGATTCCAATGAAAAGATTTTTAAATATTTTTATGCAGTTTTTTTAAGCTTAATCTGTTTTGTCATCCGAGGGAATTTTTTTCAAAAAGTTCTTTAAGAAACTATAAACTATTCATAAAACAATCCATTTTTGGAGGAATTTTCAAATCGGTCCAGCTCACGTAAATCTTAATATTTTTCCGAAATATTTTGGTGGAAGTCTTAAAATATAATAGATTTTAAAATTCCGATGGAAATATAGTACCGATTTTTTTTTTTATGGGAGGTGATGCAGATGGATATGCATCAAATATATGTATATATGCATCAAATATATAGGGCTAGGAATCTATTGGACATCTTCAAATGAACACGGTTAAGTTGTCTTTACGACTCATGAAATTTCGTTTAAAATGGCTTCAAACGGTTATTTATTTGGTTATTTGTACAATGATTTTGGGTTATATTGTGTCCAAATGCGTAAATCGAAAAAAAAAGTTACATACGCGTGGGTTCAAATGGTAATTTTACTCCATTGTCAAATGGGTCCCCAGGGGTCAGGATTTATATATCTTAGTTAAATATACAAAAACTATTTTATAGCTTAGACTTAGGTTAACTTATATTAAGCTTTAATTATGCTTTTATTATATATTAATACTCATATTTCATTATATATTAATATACATACATTTGCTATATATTAATATACACACATTTGCTACACAAAAAGTCTGGCTTGAAAATTAAGCGCCTCGGCTAAAATTACAAATGTATAATAGAGGAATTTTCTGGGCCCCATCCATTCAAATAATAATTACAAAGTGCTTGGAACTTGTTTGATATTTTTCAAAAGGTATTTTATTATTATTTACACATATCGATTGTCAATTCAAAATTCAAAAACCAAAAACTGTTACTACTGTCAAGTGGCTCATGTAATCCTTGTCGAATTTATGTCTAATCTTTTGTATTTACTTATCAATCCTTACTGCTTACTTTAGTAAGAGATGGAAATAGATTAGATAAGGATTAGAGACAAGAGCCACTTAACAGTAGTAACAGCTTTTGGTTTTTGAATTTGGAATTGTGTCGTTATTGCACAGGACCATCGATATGTAGGTACATACATATAATAATAGAATCACGTTGTGACTCTATTTTAAAATAAAAGATATTATTTGTTTAAATTACAAGATCGTGGTTTTTATTCATTAAATTGGTTTTCTAATAAATAAGAGCTGCGAAGGGAAGAATTAAATTATGAGTTGATTATTATTATACTTGCTGTCAGGAACATCAGGAACACTGCAATGCTAGAGCTGGATCCGGAACTGGAACCTCTACTTGAACTGGTCACTTTCACTTTAGAAATAGAACTGATTTGCAAAGTTTGCAAATTCCTCTTTTATACATTATTCCTGGAGTGGCATGATCGAATTTGATCAATCAGAATTCGATCGTTCCAATTTCATCTATATTAATTCCTAGCTATTTCATGCTACTTAACAGGCTAACCTAATATTCACGCACGCCGCCAATTTATTGTCAAAAATTTCTCATGCACAAGCAACTTGTATGAGATCAACCGAAATTGAACGGCGTGCGTATGAAGCTAACTTAATTTCCAATTTTTGTTCTGCGTGACATTTTGATTTGACGTTTCGCTCAATGAAATCAAATGCAAACGCATGCAAGTCAATTTCGGGTGACGCAAAAAAACAAATTCGACGGCATGCGTACCAAAACGCAAGCCGCGAATATTAGGTTAGCCTGTAACACTTGCAGTGGAGTAAGGTTTATGAGTACTTATGTTACTCCGGTGATTTACTTTTAATTGCTGATGAGGCGTGAGGTACGCGCTGCTTCACTTGATCTTACTTATGCTTGCAATAAACATGTATGCATGTACGTATGTATGTGTATGTGAATTATGCATTGTATACCCTGGTAGACAGCTACTAGCTAAATATCCCATGAATTCTCCAGGAGCGTTACCTTATGTATCGGGCAAAGTTTATATGAGTTTCTTAAGGCCCGTGTGCAGAAATTACCCTATAGTCTTCTATACGTGTGAGTTTTTGTCTTCTTTTAACACCCTAGTCAAATATATCTCCTTATGTATAGCTTCTCTCTTCTTGTCGTAAATCTTGTTGAGTATCTGTACTCTTTTAACATTCACGTATGTCATACTCAGCCAAATATAGCTTGTTCACTCTTTCAGTACTCCTACGAAGTGATTACCTCAATAACTACCGGTAGTCTTACCAAACAATTACCGCAAAACCTACCGGTAGTGTTACCAAACGATTACCACAAAACCTACTGGTACTCTTACCAAGCGATTACCGCAAAACCTACTGGTAGTCGTACCAAGCGATTACCGCAAAACCTACCGGTAGTGTTACCACACGATTATCCTATTCAAATTAAATTTTTTTCTTATCTTTTCTAACTTTTCATACATTTAATTATTTTGTAAGTTTTATGTCCCTTACATTAATAAATTAATTCAAATTAATTTAAATTAATTCAATAATAAAAAATTAAACAAAATGGTATCAAGCTTGGTCCGGAGCAAACTGAAAAAAAATTTGAAGTTCGGTTATTTACTTGCGATTCGCCAGCTCGTGCCTTCGTCAGTGGAGTCCAATCCCACAATGGTAAGAATAGCTGTCCTAAATGTTGCCAGGAGGGTAAATACTTGAAGAGGAGGGTTTGTTTTGAAAGAGGTTTGAAAGAATTAAGGTCAGATTCATCTTTTGAACAAAGATTGGATTTACGTCATCATAGTGATGCATTTAAAAAACATAAAAGCGTTTTAGAACTGGCAGGATTTCGCATGGTGTCACCATTTCCGTTGGATGTCATGCATCTTATCGATTTAGGTGTAATGAAAAAGTTGCTTTTGTTGCTAATTAAAAGAGAGAATGTAACGCGAATGAATCAAAGAATTAGTTTCGTCAATAAATTTGTTCCTTCAGAATTTGGGCGAACCTCAAGGGATTTGGATGAAATATCCAACTGGAAAGCCACCGAATTCAGGCAGTTTCTCTTATATAGTGGTGTATTCATTCTAAAGGATTGTATTCCCGACGACCTATATTATCATTTCTTACTGCTATGTTCTGGTATTCGACTACTACTATCTGAAAAGTCATGCAATGTAGAAGCTAATGTGGCTCAAAAAATTTTGGAGGATTTTGTTTCATATTTTGCTATTATTTATGGAGAGGAATTGGTTAGCTTTAATGTTCATTGTATTTTACATTTATCCGATTGCGCCAAAATGTATGGTCAGCTAGATAACTTTTCGGCATACAAATATGAAAACCATATGCAGTATATTAAAAAATTAATTAAAAGCCCAACCAAAATTCTACAACAATTATATTCGAGGCTTGGTGAAACGCAAGGATTTGATTCTGACTCAAACGAAACTATAAATCAGCAATTACTTGAGACACGCAAGAGAAAAGAAAAGGACTGTTATTATTTCAGTGAAAATTTCGGTGCCATAAAAGTTACAAGTATGATGAATGAATATATTTCAGATAGTTTAAAAGGGTTAGTTTTCCAAAAAACAGAAAATTTGTTTGAAGAACCGCTGGAATCATTTCCAGGACTGGGTATAATGCTGGTAAGTGAGTTGGGATCTGAACCTATTAGTTTTTTATTACAAGATATTAAGCACAAATTATTTTGCATTCCCGTTGATAATAAATTCATCATGATACCGATTTTACACCACCTGTTTCATGATTTTTCCAACTAATACTTTCGCTTTCATTACGCTACCCATTAAATTAAAATATGTTGATAAAGAAATAATAAATATAAAAGATAATAAAAAATCCATATCAATATATTAATAAGAATATAAAACTAAAGTACATACAAGAAAAAACATCATGGAAAATGACAAAAATAAAAATAATAATGGTAAGGAACTCTATTTTGTACTTATGTACCTATCATCGAAATAACACCTACAAACATATTTATCAATAGGAGAAGGATTTATAAAAAAACGAAGATTTGAGCTGAGCAATTCAACGCCAAATGGAGGTGATATTTTTTATTTTGTATTTAAGGGCGGTATTATCACTTGCGAAGCGAATGATTTTGGCGAAGCGAACGGTTTGGCGAAGCGAATTAAAAGGCAGAGAAGGCATTAAAAGTGTTCGCGATGCAAAGAACTTCCACAAGCTGGTAAAAAGGAACACTCTTAATGCATATTTAAGTTGCGTTTGCCAATCCATTCGCTTCGCCAAACCGTTCGCTTCGCCAAATTCATTCGCTTCGCAAGTGATAATACCGCCCTAAAGTTCTTTTGAAACTAACTCGGTTTCTTTATTATAGAAGTAACATAATTGTTGAAACAAATTATAGCCAATCAAAATAAAATGGACGAAAAAATAGCAGAAAACCAAAGACAGGTTGAAGGCCGCTTGGATGTGCTGGATCATCGCATTGATGCTATGGAAAAGGTTTTGTGTGAAAATGTGGGTTAAATAAATAAAAATTGGATTTATTTGCAATTAATATTTTGTTCCATTTCAGATGACTAACAGGAACGAGACAATGGCTCAAAATCGCCTGATGCGGGAGTGTAAAATAATTTTGGCGAAGGTGCAGCAGTCCGTGGGAAAAATTACCGGCGACATCGTTGATGAAGCAATAGTGGAAGTTGCTAGCGTACTTCCGCTTTTTACAATAGATGCAGCAATGGAAGTGGAGGAAAAGCTGAATGAGCATGAATACGCCACTGCAATGGTAATTTTTACATTCAAAACCTGGTCGAAACTAATTACGTATTTTTTAAAACAGAAAACGCACATACACACACTGAAGGGCGCTTCTGGAGACGTGGATCCAGTTATGCGAAAATTATTTGCGGACGAACTGTTGTATTTTTACAATTGGGATGGCAGAAAGGAAAAAAAAGCGTTGTCTAACCTAAATTTAGTCAACCAGATTTTATTTGGTAATATATAACATATATAGATATACGTAACTTTAATCTTACCCCTTTTATATCATTTTTAGACGTGTTTGTGACAAAAGGTCGACTGCAGCTTGAAAAAGAGGTGAAGAAAGCCGTGGAACTCAGCCACAATCGATTTAAACATAAGAAAGCAAAGG
>NW_016159347.1:16445-23102 GCF_001687245.7 Rhagoletis zephyria | reverse complement strand
AACCATCAATACTCATTCCGAAAGTAGCAAAACTGCGAGAGCCAATATGAAAAGGCAAGATCGGTGGCGAACCTAAATAATATCTTTTATTTAAAAATAGAGTCACAACGTGATTCTATTATTGGCGCAGTCTCAACTAACTTAAGCGAAGGAGTTTTCTTAAAAAGTATAATTTTTTTTTTAAAGAAAAAAGATTTTATTCTTAGGATCAGACCGAAAATCCTGAAAAGAATATTTCAATCTTATACAATTTTTTATACAAAAGAAAAATAATCCGGTAAAACAATTGTAAATCGAAAATTATCATTTGTGTATATTGAGCATTTTATGAAACCTTATTATATACCAAGGAGAGTATCAGAAGAAGACGAGGACACCATGGCAACTTCAGCACAAGGATCCTTAGGACAAGGAGCAGTAGGGGGAAATTTCAAAATCAATTTCGATCCACTCAAATTCATTAATCGAATGGGTGAGTATAATGGTAGCAGTGCGGCAGAACTTGTACAATTCGTGACCAAAGTAGAATTTTTAATAAATAGTATGAGTAGTTATTCGGTACAATCAAGAAAGTTCGTAGTACTACAGATTAGGGATAAAATCGTAGGGAAAGTGAATACCACATTACTAAGATATAGTATAGACAATACTAGCTGGGAGGATAAAAAAAGGATATTAGTAGAAAATTTCAGCGAGAGAAATACGTTCTTACAGTTGAGGGAAATTGCAGAAAGGATTCAGCATAAGTATATAACTCAAACGTATAACGAATTATCTAGTATTTTAACGCGAATGAACAATAAGTATCACTTGTCGGAAGAAAAACCGATAGATAGAAAACCCGAATGTAACGAAGAAGCAATTTTAAACTTATTTAAAGAGAAAATCCCAATTAGCGCCGCAAGCATTATAATTTCGCGAGATATTAAAACCTTATTCGAAGCGTATAGGATTTTGGAACAAAATAATTGGACGCGGTCGGATAGGAAGTATCAATTTACAAAGTTTAATTCGAGTAATGTGAACAAAAGTGATAAAAATAAATATACAAGTGCACCAAGAAATTATCAGAATTATCAACGCTATCAAAATGTGAATCAGAACCAACAAAATCAAGTGAATCAACCAAGTGATTTAAATAGAAATTATAATCAATGGCAAAACAAACAACCCACAGTGAATGCAAGACAGCAGAATGTGAACATGCAACAAAACTATCAACCAACACAGTTTACTCGCGGTAATACGAGGCAAACAAAAAGGCAAGTGGCAGAGCCTATGGAAATTGATAATGCTTTAGTTGAAAACTTTGCAGAAGAAGGTCAAAGAAAAAGGAGAATCCCAATAATCGAAGTGAACATTGGAGAAATACCAGTGAAACTTTTAGTGGACTCAGGCGCAGAGGCATCTATTATAAATAGAGGAGTTTTCCGAAGGGAATTTGAAAGCAAATTAGAAGTTCCGAGAATAATAATAACCGGAAAGAAGAAGGAAATCGCGGATACATATATCTTGACGTGGTTACCAAGAGAATTTAAGGATAAAAGCAAAACAATCGTAACTTTCTTAGTTATGGACGCGTTTGAGGATAAACCTTATAATGGAATATTGGGAAACGATGTTCTCATTCCATTACAAATGGAATTATCCTACAAAACGAACATAATGAAAGTGAACGAACAGGAAATACGTTTTAGAAATTTAGAAAGCCACAAAGAAAAGGAACATTTTCCTAAAAGAAAAGAAAACACCGGTTTATATAAAAATACAGAAGGAAAGGATTTTATAAGCGTGTATGATCTCGATAGTGACAGGGAATATGTCAACGAGGATACCAAAGAAGAAGAGGAGTTTAAACTAAATATGAAAGATTTGTTTAACAAAGACTATATAAAAGATTATTACGTACAGGAATCTAAAGAATATATCAATGATATAATGGAAACGGAGGAAATACAAACAGAAAATGTAAGTAACAATGAAATTTAAAAAAAATTGCAAAACGATGCAATGAATCTTGAGGAAAAACAAGAATTGCAAAAAATTATAAAAAACAATAGAGAATTCTTTTTTAAAGAGGGGGATAATTTAACAAGCGTAAATGAGGTAATGCACACTATTGACACAGTCACTAATAAATCTATTTACACTAAACTTTACAGGTACCCCGAGGTTCGCAAGGCAGAAATAAAGAAACAAATCGATGAAATGGAAAACAATGGAATCATAATGAAGAGCTTTTCACCATATAATGCACCCTTATGGATAGTTCCAAAGAAAATGGACAATTCAGGAGTTCAGAAATGGAGAATAGTCATTGACTATAGGAAATTAAATGAGGTAACTACTGAAGATAAATTTCCTATTCCCAATAAAGACAGTATATTTGACAAAATGGGAAAGGCACAATACTTCTCAACACTAGATTTGGCAAAAGGATTCCATCAAATCTTAGTGGATCCCAAGGAAAGGCATAAAACCGCTTTTTCAACTGAGTATGGACATTACGAATACGTAAGAATGCCATTTGGTCTAAAGAATGCACCAGCAACATTTCAAAGAATGATGAATCATGTTTTACAACCATTCATCAATAAAATTTGTGTTGTATATTTAGACGATATACTTATTTTTAGTACGAGTTTACAGGAACATGTAAATTCAATGAATCTAATTTTCAAAAGATTAAAAGAATTTAATTTGAAAATTCAAATTGACAAATGTTCTTTTTTTTTTTAAAGAAACAGATTTCTTAGGACATATTATTAGAAACCAAGGATTAAAGCCAAATCCAAAAAAGATTGAGGTGATTCAAAAAATTAAATTACCAACCACAGTGAAGGAAATAAATCATTTTTAGGCATAACTGGATACTATGGAAAATTTATCAAAGATTACAGTAAAATTGCGTATCCAATAGTGAAATATCTAAAAAAAGACAAGAAGATAGATAGAAATGATATAAAATATATCAATGCATTCGAGAAATTAAAACCACTTACCATAGATTATCCAATTTTAAAATATCCAGATTTTGAGAAACAGTTTGTCTTGACAACAGACGCAAGTACATTCGCAATTGGTGCTGTACTTTCTCAAGACGGACATCCTATTTGTTATGCAAGCAGAACGCTTTGCGACAGTGAAAAGAACTATTCAATTATTAGCCATAGTTTGGGCATGCAAATATTTTAGAATATTGAAACGTTTTAAATTACAAACTGATCATAAACCTTTAATTTGGTTAAATAATTTAAAAGAAGAAAACAGTAAATTTACAAGATGGAAATTGGCACCTACTGAGTATTCATTTAATATCGAATATATTAAAGCATATATTTTGCTGCTTCCATCGTATTATTGAATGTCTTTCTTTTTGCAGTTTTTGGTAATTCTGGGAATTGGTTATCAATTGTGTCGAAGTCGTTTAATGCTTCGAATCTGTTTCCAAATATGCTCGCATATTTTTTCTTCGCCTCAGTTGCTGCAAGGTTTTCAAGAGTCATGATCGTTTTTATTGTGTAAGCTTTGACTCTTGCTGGGCATTCTTTATCCGTGGCTGTATGCTCACCTTGACAATTTTTACATTTTTTAGGGTTTTGGCTGTCAGTGTCTTTATCATGCGATTCACTACAGATCGGGTAAATTATGTTTTGTTGCTTGCAATTTTGTGCAAAATGGCTGAGGCGAAAACATCTCTAGCAATGGTTTTACCTGTAATTTTGTATAAAAGTAAGTTATTTCAGTTGGGATTTCAAACCCTTTGAATATGATTTTTAACCTTCCAATATGATTTTTACCCTCCGAGTGGGGAATTTTTCTTGATTTATTGTACGCATGACCCTTATTATTTTCCTTAATTTGACTGGTGATGAAATCTCAGTGAGGAGCTCTTCCTCCGTAATTTCTGTGGGTACGTCAAATAAAATAACCATTTTTGAGACAAAGTGCGCAAAGATTTTTGCTTGGTATCTGTATTCATCATGTGTAGATCTAGTCATTCTATTAGCCGCTTCTGCGTTTTTGAAAATAATTTTGCACCTTCCGAAACCAATTTTACATATGTCTTCCACGTCCTCAATTTATTCAAACTAGTTGCGTTGATTGGAGTTCGGGTGTCATTGTTATTAATTTTGTCTATATAGACAATATATGGGCCTTTGTGGTCACTATTATAAAAAAATTCGCTCTTACTTGCGTTAGCAGCGTCTCGATTTCTATCTTGTTAATTTACTTCTCTGTTTATTTCCAGATCTTCCTTCCATTTCTTTGCATTTTCTTTCATCCCAGTCCTGCTACTACTCCTGCTCCTGATAGAAGTTTGGATTTGTTAGTTTTTCCAAATTTTTATTTCCAAAATAGGTGGACGTAATTGTTGAATAAAATTGGTAAATTATCTCAACTAAAATCTGCCTTTTGTGCTTTTTAATAAAGTTTTTAAAATTTTTGTAGTTAAAGCTGGGTTATGCAAGACTCAGCCTTGACTTGCCTTACCTAGAGACTTAGACGCGATTACTCAGCGTGCCAACTATTACCATTTCTCTTTGTTTTGATTCTCAGCACTTGTATGTGTACACGTAAATTGTAATCATTTAGCTTGCTTAAAAATTACTATTAAAATAAATGTATTTACGCGTTTGAAATTGTGATTGTTTTTATTTAAGTTTCTGTATTTATTTGAAAGTTTGTTTTTCGATTGCCAGATAAATTACATTTATACAAAAAATTATATTTATGTCGCATATTTGTAGGGATTTTATGAAAAAATGGCAAGGATGTAAATAAAATCCTTAAACCGCCAGGTTATTCTCAGATGAACCCATGAGACAGGGCCCGGGGATGCAAGCGAAATATGTTATTGCTTGGATGGATGTGTTGAACACACGTAATTGTTGCGAGATTGTTGTAATTACTATATTGAAATAGCGATATGTGGGCAGACTGCCCCCAGAAGACGACAGGGTAAATACATACAGGATTTCAGTGTGTCCATGTATGCTCTTAAACCTGAACTCAGGTACTTATTACAAGATACTGTGATTGAGTTAGTCTATATTTACAACTTATCACTAGATAAACTTAAACCTAACTATTTGAAATAGTATGAGTGTTGTTTGCCTAATCATATAACAATCTAGAAGGCTACTTAAACAGTACTATATAATTTGTTTTTATTTTATTTCTTTTTTTTTATACATATGTTGAACATTCAGATTTTTCCATCCAATTCCATCAAGTTTGAATACTTGCTAAAAATATGGTAATTGGCTATTTTGGCGTTGTGTGCTTGACGTTCAAAAATTGCATGCTCCGCGGTTTCACTGTCACCGCAAACCAGACAGGAACCCGACATTCCTCTCACAAATTTGTAGAGATAATGTCTACTGTATGTGTGACCCAATAACAAGCGATTGAGTATTTTCACTTCATAACATTTCATTTTGCACTTTTCGTTCCTGAAGCACGGAATTTTATTTACTTTTACCATTATCTCGGCAAACTGTGAACCCTTTACTTGACTAAGTCTCTCTGTGAATGCCGTTCAGGGTCTGTCGATATGCTGACGGGTCCAAAAGGTTGTTTAATGAAACTCTGGACTTCTTCCGTCAGTTCGTAGAGCTGCCTCCTGACGGGTGACCACGTCAATGGCTCCCGACAAGGAACTGCTTGCAGAGCATGGTGTTATGCTCCTTGATTGGGAGTAATTTCGCCTCGTCGTGTAGGTGGTGTTTTGTACTGATGTCTTCAGCTGCTTATTTACGAACCATTGTTTAATAAGTTCTTTACCAGTAAGCCACTCCGCTCTATACAGCGGCGGGAGTTCACCAGCCAGCGCAAACATAGAATGAATTGGTGCAAGATATTCGGATGGTGCCATTGATACAAACATATATTCTGTTGTTGTAACCAGACAGAGCGGGTTCGCCCAAGTGGTACAGCCATAATCCGCCTTCGCCCTAACAAATGATTTGTACGTATTTAAAGCAACTTTTGGCTTCAGCCCCGCCTTCACTGAGGTGAGTCGTTTAATAAAACTATTAGCCGGCCTAATCTCTTTTTTAATTATTTGAGGGCGCTCTCTCAACACCCCTTCTGATGTGATAATTCTACCAAGAAATTTCATTTGCCCGACCTGCTCGACAGTGGTGCCACAAATTTGTAATGTGAAAGCATTTTTGGACCCTCTGGCCATATACATAAATTTGGTCTTACTCACTACAGAGACCTTGCAACTTCGAAACCTGGTTCTTTAAATTATACAGAGCATCGGCAGCCTTTTTATTGTAAGAGCCAATCAGAATGTCATCGCCAAACCGAAACAAGTGTGTTTGACTGTCCTCAAGGACATGCCCTCCAGCAGTGTACATGTTGAAAAAAATCGGCGACAGGCAGCTGCCCTCTGGTAAGCCATTTTCCACAACCACCCTAGATACTAGGATGCACATTGTGTTCTTTCAATAGTGATGTAAGTTTAAAAATGTCGACACAGTTATACGCATTGGACAAGTCCAAAGCACAGACGAAAACTTTGTCTTTGTAGTGTTTGGCGATTTCTATCGCTTGCAGATATTCACTTAAACACATTGGAGCCGATCTCCCCTTCCTATAAGCAAAACTTCTGGCTGGAATTATGTTTCTACACTCCAAATGCTCCGT
>NW_016159347.1:3076-10856 GCF_001687245.7 Rhagoletis zephyria | reverse complement strand
TGATAGAAGTTTGGATTTATTAGTTTTTCCAAATTTTTATTTCCAAAATAGGTAGACGTAATTGTTGAATAAAATTGGTGAAATTATCTCAACTAAAATCTGCCTTTTGTGCTTTTTAATAAAGTTTTTAAAATTCTTTGTAGTTAAGCTGGGTTATGCAAGACTCAGCCTTGACTTGCCTTACCTAGAGACTTAGATGCTGATTACTCAGCGTGCCAACTATTACCTTTTCTCTTTGTTTTGATTCTCAGCACTTGTATATGTACACGTAAATTGTAATTGGTTAGCTTGCTTTTCCCAATTGTAAAATTACTATTAAAATGAAATGTATTTAGCTTGAAAGTTTTATTTGTTCTGTTTTTTAATGTGATTGAGTAATTTTTAATTATATTTTGTGATATTTAGGGTTTGAAATGCATCAGATGATCTCTTTACTAGTTTAACTTGATCAATTTATTGTCTCAGCAAGAATTGTTTGGTTTCAGCGCTCTTTTGCAGGTCAAATTCAAAAGCAGTCAATTGCATAATAAGCTTTAATCGAAGTTTCAGCGCTAGATCCAAGAAAAGTGTAGCTACTTTGCATTGAGTGCTCTGTCGCAGTTTTTTTTATTAGACATAGTAGGGTGTATGCGTGTAATAAACCTTCCCAGTTAAATGAACATGAGAAGCGATAAGGAATGCAATGCTGATGGAGTTTGAAACTAATGTTCGAGATTTGTATTATATATGAATAGGATATGTGGGCAGACTTCGCCCCAGAAGACGACAGGGTAAATACAGGGTTTCAGGTGTCATTGCTAATACCAGTTTATCAAGTACGTGATTGAGTAGTACAACTCCTAGAAAATTAACTACATTTAAATATAGGTTGGCCAATTCAACTGGCTATTAAAAGTACTAAGTTTTCTTATACATGTGCATTCAGTCCACCAGTTCCATAAGTTGACTTCATATGTATTGCGTTGTTATTCAAAGCACTCCGCGTACTCCCAAACCGAGAACCCATATTCTTCACAATTGGAGTATTTACTATTGACCCAATAAACGTAGATTACTCATAATTCTTGCACTTTTCCACGATTTCTTCCCATATGCAAACTGGAACCTTTACTGCAGTCTGCTTCGTCCATCCTCACGGCCTGAAGTAACGAGCTCAAAGGTCGTAGATAATTTCTACGAAGGGTTCAATACTGTATATTTATAAAATTTACATTTATTAATTGCAAATCTACGGTATTGTAAATATTGTGTTAATAGGTTGTTTTGACTGATTTGTTTGTAGCGGCTACAACAACCCCGCCCAGATCGGTTAACATCGCAGTCGTTGTCGTCAAGTTCCGCTAACGGCAGCCTAAGAAGCGTGCAGCCTCGATGGGGTCGGGCCACAGGAACAAAGGCGTTAGGGTTGTTGGGTTTTCCGGACATACGAAGGGATGCTTCGAGTCATGAGGTGTCTCTCCGCATGCCAGACACTCATTCGGCACATCCGCAGTTTAGGCTGTTTAGGAATGAGTTTAACCTGCTGCAGTAGCCAGAGCGAAGTTGGGCTATTGTGGTTCTTGTCTCCCGAGGCAGATGAAGCTCCGTCTCGTCTATGTCCGATCGTTGTGCGCCTAGAACGGCCTTCACAGGTCCGGAGTCTACATAACTCGAGACTGATTCCCTGTGAATGCCGTTCAGGGTCTGTCGATATGCTGACGGGTCCAAAAGGTTGTTTAATGAAACTCTGGACTTCTTCCGTCAGTTCGTAGAGCTGCCTCCTGACGGGTGACCACATCAATGGCTCCCGGCATAGGAACTGCTTGCAGAGCATGGTGTTATGCTCCTTGATCGGGAGCAATTTCGCCTCGTCGTGTAGGTGGTGTTTTGTACTGATGTCTTCAGCTGCTTATTTACGAACCATTTTGTCTTTACCAGTAAGCCACTCCGCTCTATACAGCGGAGTCCCAGCCGCGCAAACATAGAATGAATTGGTGCAAGCATATTCGTGATGGTGCCATTGATACAAACTTATATTCTGTTGTTGTAACCAGACAGAGCGGAGTTCGCCCAAGTGGTACAGCCATAATCCGCCTTCGCCCTAACAAATGATTTGTACGTATTTAAAGCAACTTTTGGCTTCAGCCCGCCTCCAGTCTAAAAACTATTAGCCGGCCTAATATCTTTTTTAATTATTTGAGGGCGCTCTCTCAACACCCCTTCTGATGTGATAATTCTACCAAGAAATTTCATTTGCCCGACCTGCTCGACAGTGGTGCCACAAACTTGTAACGTGAAAGCATTTTTGGACCCTCTGGCCATATACATAAATTTGGTCTTACTGACGTAGAAGGATAGACCCAATTCACTACAGAGACCTTGCAACTTCGAAACCTGGTTCTTTAAATTATACAGAGCATCGGCAGCTTTTTTATTGTAAAAGCCAATCAGAAAGTCATCGCCAAACTGAAACAAGTGTGTTTGACTGTCCTCAAGGACATGCACTCCAGCAGTGTACACGTTGAAAAAAGTCGGCGACAGGCAGCTGCCCTGTGGTAAGCCATTCTCTACAACCACCCTGCTTCTGCCAAGCATCAACACCCTCCTGTGCAAAAAGTTATACACCCATTCATAGATACTAGGATGCACATTGTGTTCTTTCAATAGTGATGTAAGTTTAAAAATGTCGACACAGTTATACGCATTGGACAAGTCCAAAGCACAGACGAAAACTTTGTGTTTGTAGTGTTTGGCGATTTCTATCGCTTGCAGATATACACTTAAACACATTGGAGCCGATCTCCCCTTCCTATAAGCAAAACTTCTGGCTGGAATTATGTTTCTACACTCCAAATGCTCCGTCAGCACTTCTTTAACACACATATTAATGGATTCTACTAACACCGAGAGGAGTGAAATCGGTCCCAGTTCTCTTGGGGATGGGTACCACACGAATATTACGCCACTCGTCAGGCATATGGTTTGAACTAAAATGCTGTTGCAGTAAAACAACTAACTTGTCCCACGTCTCCCTGGGCAACATCTTCAGGGTTTTGTACGTAATATTGTCATTACCACCCGCCGTGTTGTTTTTATTAGCAAAAAGAGAATCAAGTCTTGACGTCAGCACGTCCAGAGGTGCAACAGAGTGTCCGTTATCAGTTCGCAGAATGTCCAGCGTTTCCTCAAGCTTGGAAGAGTTTGGAATAACTACCTGCTGTCTCAGATAGGCCAAATAATCATCGTTATTTTCAACACACCACTGAGACAAGCGCTTGTAACAATTTTTCATATTATTTATGATACACGACGCCTTTTCAGTGTTAAGGGAGGCATTTAGCATCTCTACCGCCTCACGAAAGTTCTCATTTTTTGCTTTCTTTACCGCATCCTTCCACTCAACCAGTAGGACATAGGCATTCTCCAAATCTTCTACTTTGCCCGTTGTTCTAGCCTTACTTCTGGCTGCATTTAGCTCCCTGTACCTGCTTTGACAGCTGTTCACTCTACCAAGCTTTGGGGGTATGCTTAAAATTATTTAGGTCCACAGACGCCTCTTTCCTTGCACTGCCAACCCCCATCTTTTTTTTAAGTTTTTTTGAAACAAAACACGATTTTTTGCTATGTCTTTCACCTCAATCACAATGGCACAATGATGACTGCCACCAACAAACGACCTCTTACATACCCACGATATGCTGTCTTGTATGCTAGTGAAAGACAGACCCAGTACACTACTATGGCGGCCCTCTACCATATCAGACAGAGCGAAAAACGTTTTTGAACCATCGTTCAAGCATCTCAACTGAGCATTACTACCGAACTCTTGAAATAATTTGCCTTTGGGGGAGCTGACTGAGTCGCCCCAAGCAGACATTCTAGCGTTGAAATCTCCTAGCAAGAGAACGTTACTTTGAGAATTCAAAAATGTTATTAGCTTTGCAATTTCCCTTTCAAAGGTACTAGAATTGATCGACGGCTGAAGATATATGGCGCACAAGGTTAAATTACAGGTAAGATTAAGAGTTTTAGCAATAATTATGTCTAAGGGTGTCTGATATTTGATTCGGCTGAACAATATGTTTTTTGAAAAACCTATCGCAACCCCACCATACCCATCGGTTCTTGTTTTTTTTTTTATCATTCTGAAATTAATTGATTTATGATTCATATTTTCCTCATCATGACAAAATATCTCTTGCAGATAAACAATATCAATAAAATTTTGTTGATTAAAAATATCTATGTACGATTTATTAGTTTTTAGGCTTTGGCAATTATACTGAATTATTTTCACCATTACCCTGTCTGAATCTATCCAGCCGTTCTGTGAGGCTTTCCCGTGTTGTTCTTTCTTCGCTCAGATTATACAATGCAGCAATGAGAGGATCACTGCTGTTGACATTGAAACGCGTACACAGTTGCTCACTGACTTTTTCTAGTTCCGACACATTGGTCCACCCTGACCTTTCATAGCACGGGATGGTCACTTGCGGAGGACTTCTCCTCTCTCTGATCGGAGATACAACTCTCTCATTGTTCTTGCTGTTACACGTGACGTAGTTGAAACTTTTCTTTAATAATCGCCTGTTAACCTCTGTGTTTGGGTTAATCATTTTGTCCTCTTCAATAGTTGATGGAGGAATATTCACGTCATAATTTTCAAGTAAATGGAACCTATTTTAGGTACCCAGTTGTGAATAAGACACATACGCCTCTTTCTTACTCATTTTTTTTAAGGCCATTACTTCAATGATTGCTTTTTCTTTCTGCCACGTCGGACAGACATCCCTATTTAATGAGGTATGCTGGGGGTCGCCACACAGAATGAATTTTCTATTTTTGCAACTCTCATTACACACTCCCTCAGTTCCGCAGAGATTACATCTTGTTTTAGATCGGCAACCAAGTCTAGCCCTGTTGAATGTGATTTTGCAACGACCATAGCCGATCTTAATAACGTCCTCCACATACATACTCTGCCTTCTTAATGCTTGTGTCCATATTGGTAAATGTTGTGATTGAGTCCATGGATCCATCCATCTTGCCCTCATCTCTCCCTGGCTTTTTTTTTTTTGATTTTTCATTCGCGTTTTACTGCTGCTCCTGCTCCTATGGGAGTTTTTAATAGTTTCTTTATTGTGCTCCTGGACTGATAATGACGCACTTATATGCCATTTAATGACATGGTGATTGTGCGACATGTGTGGTGATGCAAGCTCATTATCAAGCAGGCGATAATGACGTTGGAAGGAGATTGCAAAGGATTGAGCAGGGTGGAAACGAAAGTATGTGCAAAACAAAAGAATGGATGAAAGTGTAAAGGATATAATGTATTGTGTATTATGCAGCGGGTGGGAGTTAAAATTTGATATTGACTTTATGTAAAAAGTTCGCTAATTGAGTGATCTTGATTATGTTGTTACCTCTGAAAATCTCCTCAAAGTTGTGGTTTTTATTAAAGATGTCATATTTTGACCGGAGATTTGATAGCAATCGGCAGTGGAAGGTTTGGTGAAAAAAGCTATCCTTCGATTTTGACTAAATATTTTTTATCATAAGTGTGACCTGTAAGGATCCTATTTAGCGTTTTAATTTCAGTGGGTGAAAGGGTCAAATTTTAGAACCAGGTATTGTTCCTCCTAGTGGGAAATAGAGTAGCAAAGAGATTTGAGTTGTTGCTAGAATAGTTTAAAAATTCAAATTTAACACGGCCCACCAAAAGCCAATTCACCAAAGTCGAATTGTGAAAACGTGGGAGAATTTCGGACTAAAGTTGAATAACCGCGCATGATCCACTCAAGCTTGCTTCCAAAATCCGAGTTAGGTAAGAAGAATCTTAAAACGAGTAGAAAAAGTGGGCGTTCTGTTACAGACAAGTTAATAATGCACCAAAAGGGGCGCGCATGGATGTCAGTGTCACTAGCAATGAAGATTTCGAGTTTCCTAGTGAATTAGAATCTGAATCTAATAAGAAATAAAATTTGCTAAAAATATTGTTGGTAAAGAAGCAACACCTGTGTTTATCAGTTCTTAGATTTTCTAATTACAGAAGAAGGACTGAAATATCTAGAAATTTTAAAAAAGAAAAGGAAAAGTTTGACTAATATGTCCTGTATTTTAAGTAGAGCAGTAGCTAAAGCCACTAAAGCTTTTAAAGAGTTATATGATCTTTAAAAACTCTAAGAAAAGAGGGAATAAATCTAACTAATATGTCAAGTATTTTGAATGGAGCAAGAGCTAATGCTTCGAAAACTTTTAATGGCTTATGTGATCTTTGGTTTGGTATGTTTGATAAGATAGGGGGAAAAATAGATTACATACTTAAAAACTCTAAAAGACAATGGAGTAGGTTTTCCTCGTATTTCCAGTATTTTTAATGGCGCAAGAGCTAATGCTTTCTTTTAAAGAGTTATATGATCTTTGGATTGATGGAGAAGGAAATAAAACGCAATATTTAAAAACTCTAAAAAAACAAGGAGTAAATCCAGCTAATGTGTCCAGTATTTTAGGTGGAGCAGAAGCTAATGCTGCAAAGCTTTTAAAGAGTTATATGATCTTTGGTTTGATGAGGAAGGAAACAAAACGAAATATTTAAAAACTATTTCCGCCAAAATTGCAACATTTATTTCATTATTGTGAAGTCATAATTCTAATAATTCCTTATTGCATTGCATTTTCAAGCTTTGAATGTAAAATTGCAGAATTTTTATTGGTGCTGACATTTGTATTGTTGAAAATTAAAGTGCTATCAAATAAATTATTAATTTTCTTAAACGCTGCCCGAATATTGCTCAGGAGCTTTACTGTGTTATGGTTTAGTCTCTCATTTATGATTGAGGTGAGATGCTTGGTTATGGCCAAGCTTAACTCATTAAAAGTTTCCTGTGTTTCTTGTATTTTTCTCTAGGTTCTATAGTAATTGCATTTGAGTTAATCGGTTTTATAGCTTCTCTCCATTCTTGCATGGTATTCCTAGCAGTGGCTTCTTCTCTTTTTCGGTTTAAATTATTATTTTTTAATACTTTGGAGTATGGTACTAACTTATGTATAAATGCAGCCGTTTGTTTTCCTGTATCCATTATGTTGTTCGTTGCACGCGAGGATATCTGTGGGAATTGATGACCATCCCCGTCCAAAAGTTCAAATCGGTTTTGCGACTTTATTGCGGGCTTCTCTATAGGTACTATTTTCCAGCGTCATTGATCTTTTAATAATGTACGCATTTACTCGTGTAGGACAGTCTTTTGCTGTAGGTGGATGTTCATGTTTGCAGTTTACACAAACAATCTGCTTGCATGGTTCATTCTCTACGTGTAACTGTAAACATTTATTGCATATTCTATCCTTTTCTTTGCAGTGTTGTGCGAAGTGGTTATATCTGAAGCATCTGTAGCACTGTGAAAGAACAATAAAAGGTTTAACCTGTATCCTAGTATATACTTAAATTATATTCTCCGGAATATTTTGGCCTTTAAAGAAAACTGCATGTGGGGATTCTTGTCTCCTTATCTTCATTATCTCTTCTCTCTACTCTTATTATCTTCATTATCGGGATACTTGATTTAATTTCCTCTCCTAGTTCTTCCATTGATATTTCAGTTAGAATATCGAGTATTATACCTAGTTTTCAAACGCAATGCTGTAGTACACCCAGAAAAAGGTTTAGTTATAATAACCAAGATTTGGTTATAGTGATCAAGTGGCATAGTTGGATATGGCGAAATAAATATATAGTTCACGAAAGTCTGCAATTTACTTAAGACTTCTAGTTGGGACAAATGTATATTTGTTAATAATT
>NW_016159347.1:0-3051 GCF_001687245.7 Rhagoletis zephyria | reverse complement strand
AGTATACTGCTTTGCTTTTTCCTTGGCTAAATAGATACTTTCTAATTATAATTCACATGAATTATATATCCACTGAGAAACGCCGGTTGGCATCAAACTTTATATTTTTAAATAACCATACCCGCACCGAAACAACTCGCGGCGATGGCAAAACTGAAACTGAGACAAACAAGCCTGGGCATGTCATAGCACACACTTTTCTTTATCTACCCAGCGCAGTGATCGACATGCCATAGCTTACTGAGCGCTCTGTAACCACACGCGTGTTTCACCCGTATACGAACAGCGGTAGCGGAGCAATGATTTCCACGCACACAGTCTCATTCGTTGAATCGTTTTTATGCAATGGTCGGCATTCTAGCGCATTCTGAGCATTATTTAGGGGTGGCTCACAAGCATGAGTTCCGCTCTCAAACCAAATTGTGGTTGCCTCAACTAAGATTTGGTAGCTATGACTAAACCATGTGTTGAAAGAAAGCTTATCTGTATTAGCAGAGCTTAATGGCATCCTTTTATGAACCATACTTTAAGTTGAATGGAATTTGTAAAAATATGCTTCAAAAAAATATTTATTAGTATTTACCAAACCCTTCAACTAAATTAACGATTTGGTACAACCTAGATAAATATTAGAAGCTTTAATACATTTAGTTATAATTACCAACCCATGGTAATAGTTCCCAATTCTTGGTCACAGTTCCCAAATATTGTCAAAATTCGGGAACTAAATATCTTTAGTTGTCGAAACTAATCCCTTTTCTCAGTATACTATTAAGAAACTTTAAAGAAAAAAATCAAATACTTGGAATATTCTACATACCTTCAGCTTCGAATGACCTACTACGGTACCACTGTGCACCGGTGTTAATGACTTCATGTAATGTCTCGAACAGCGATTCGATGTCATGAAATAAAATACCATGTCTTATTTTCGAGCCAAATATTATGAACGTCTGTTTTAAAGGATTAGTACCTTCTCGAAGGATAATTTGGTTTCTGAAACAGTTGACAGGTTTTTCAACTGTTTCAAAGGTGTAAGTTAGCGATTCCTCGCTGTGAATGGTGGCACAGTCAGAGTCGATTTACATTTCTTCTTGTAGCATGGCTATCTGTTGTATCGACAGTTCGTCAGCAACATAATTTTGTTTTCCGGGCTTGTAATAGATTTTTGTAAGACAAAGGCTGGTGGTCAGTATAAATATCTATCTGACCTACTCCATACAGGTAATTCCTCAAAGAATGTAGGGCCACAACGATTGCTAAAAGTTCCCTTTCGTTAGTTGCAAAAAGTTCCTCCCTGTATCTTAGAGTTCTAGATATCATAGTTATTGGCTTTTTCCCTTGCGAGAGTACAGCTCCTAATCCCTTTGATGATGCATCTGTTGTTAAATCAAAAGGATTCGTAAAATCTGGATATGTTAACGTAACGTCTTCTGATGCTAAAATTTCTTTTAGAGTATTGAATGCTTGTGTGCCCTCAGGACTTAATCGAATTTGTATCTTTTTCGATCGAGTAGCACTAACTTTGCCATTTTCTCTATTTAGCATATGAGCTAGGGGTTTCACTATACTAGCAAAATCCTTAATGAAACATCTGTAATAGCTTGCTAAGCCTAAGAAAGACCGAAGTCCTCGGAGTGTAGTTGGCAATTCATAGTTCTTTATTGAACTAGCTTTTCAGAATTGGTTTTCACAGCTCCTCGCGATACTACAAATCCCAGGAACTCTACCTCGGTCTTGGAAAACTTTGATTTTTCTAGCGAGACTCTCATTATTGCGTCGTAAAGATTTCGTAAAACCCAATCGATGTTTGGACATGGTCTTCTGTGGTTTTTGTGTAAATTATTATATAGTCGACGTAAACACTCATGTAGCACAAAAGTCAAAAATGCACCAAAATATTTTGTGTATTTTTTGCATCGGCGGGATATACATTTTCAATATAAAAAATATGCCATTTCTGGGCGCAGTTTTTGAACAGTTTATTTCGATTCAGTGTAAAGGTTATACCGCCTTTTTCGTGTATTATTTACACCAACCGTAATTTTTTTTTTACTGATTTTCGGTATATATNTTTTGAACAGTTTATTTCGATTCAGTGTAAAGGTTATACCGCTTTTTCGTGTATTATTTACACCTACCGTAATTTTTTTTTACTGATTTTCGGTATATATATTATGCCAGTGGTATACAAGTTTTCTTGTTTCTAGAACATAAAATAAACTCCGTTGGTGTAAAATACGTACTCATAATTGGCTCAAATCATACACCATAATGGTAAATCATTTACATCATATTCTAGCATAAATATATTGTCATGAGTGTGAAGAGTACGAAATGATTCGAGGAATAAAATTTACTAATAATCAAATTTAAAATTAACTCAGACATAAAATTTACACCGAAGCTCTTTTTTTAATCTGCACAACTTAGAATTATTTTTATAAATCTCAGTATTCATAATATGCAGACATGAAAATCGCGAATATATATGAATGTGAGTTCCTAATTTAAAAACGAGGTACATTCTGTCGAGTGAATTTCGGTACTACCCCCTCTAAAACTCGAGCGCCTCAAAATTTATAAGGATTTGAAGATTTTTAAATAAATCTGGAAAAACTTATATTTTGAAAGCAATGTTTTTTTCNTAAGCATTTGAAGATTTTTAAATAAATCTGGAAAAACTTATATATTGAAAGCAACGATTTTTTCGCCATTATTAAATTTTTAAGAGATGCGCTGTTTAAAAAAAGGGTCGACAATACACATTAAGTGGCATAGTTGAGCCAATGTACATAACGAAATTGTTAAATTAGTTAAGTAATAGTCATACAGCTTTAATATGGCGTCCAGCTCAGTTTCAGTATTAGGCTAAGTTTACAACCTAGCGTATTAGCGTAACGAGAATACATAAAAATCGCTACTAGCCATCATTTACACAGTCGTTCGTGTTTATAGCTGTGAAAGCAATTGAAAAATATGCCTTTTGTAAAGTGAATAGCTACATACATATATGTACATGTGTACATAATAAATCAAAACAGCTCTTCT
>NW_016159346.1:86364-88822 GCF_001687245.7 Rhagoletis zephyria | reverse complement strand
CCACAATCCCAAAACTCGTTTTCGAAGTGTTTTCGTTATCGGTCCGAATATAGCATTACGGCAGTTTTCATGATCTCTGGTTAACGCTACTCTGCAGTTAAACTTCGTACCGACGTTATCGACCCAATGTTATATGCATGGAGGCAGTAACGTTGGTAAAGATGATTAAGGGCCGGTTATTCAATGTCTGATTAGCACTAATCGGAAGTAGAAGCTCCGGTTAAATACAACGACTGCTTTAACGATCACATATTATATGTATGATGTCGAAATCGTCGATAATGACGTTCAACCGGCAAGTAGTGATAACCAGACATTGAACAACCGGCCCTAACAAGGGACGAATTTTGTATGGCTAATCTCTTTTTCTAATTACAGAATAGGGAGTTAACCTCGAAAATGACGATAATACGGTAAGACNTCTAATTACAGAATAGGGAGTTAACCTCGAAAATGACGATAATACGGTAATTACTTATATGTAAACCAAGTATACGTGTTGAAGTTTAATGCAGAAGACGGAAAGAAAGACAAAGAACAAATAATTTCATCCCTAGCATATTCATCCCCGAGGAAGGCAGTCGCCAAATTCACCGAATTAATTTTTAGCAAAAAAAAAACCGACTTCAACTCTCATATAAAAAAATATATATATATATATCTCATGATCCGCTGATCGGATCTTAACCAGATTAGTATGGGACCACCTCTGAGACACTACCTTTCCGATGCAAAAAGAATTATCGAAATCGGTTGACGTGGTCCAAAGTTATGCAGTAACATACATAAAAAAAAAGAAAAAAAAAAAATATTCCGACGAACTGATAACCTCCTCCTTTTTTGGAAGTCGGTTAAAAAGTGAAATAGGAAACGATGGCTTTGTTTCTTTTCTAGCAGATAATTATCAGGAAGAAGAAGGGGAAAATTGAGGGAATTACGCTCACAGAGATCGAAATAAAAAAATAGTAAAGGAACGCAAAACTTGGTAGTAAACAGCTGATCGATGTGTTCGACCATTGAAAATATTTGGCGCGAATTTTTGTTTATCCATTTTGACAGCTGCTAGTAAGAGCGTAAGAACGAGAGAAAGCTGCTAGTTTCTGGTAGTTTTTTTTTGGTTTAAAAAACGCTTTCCAGCAGAAATTAGTGATAATTATCTGTCAAAAAACAAAGCCGATAATAAAAACGAGAGGAAATCAGAAAACGTCAAAAATTACGTCGCTTTGATTTGGGAATAGCGCGCGTTGACACTCGTTGACAATGGAAAACGCAACGCTTAAGGCCGATTCACATACAACTTTCTTCGCTTTGTTTGATAGTTCTTTGCTTTGACATATAAGACCGATGTAGGCATATGCATGAGTATGCTCACATAAAAAACGTTTGAAGCAAAGCAAAGCAAAACGAAGAAAAAATCTTGGGCAACTCTCAACTTTTGCCTGCATTGACAATCACCTGTCTACATGTATCTTTTCTCGTGCGCTTGCATTTGCATTTAATGACAAAAATAGGGTAACTAGGAATTACTATTGCTATTATTAATGCATATTATTATATTGTTATCTATTTTACAGATAAAAAATATGGAAGAAAAGGAGAACGCAAAAGCTGTCAAAGCGTTTAAGCTGATGCCGCATAAAACTTTTGCTTGGCTTTACGTGACAGATTCGCTTTGACAGATAAGATGAATTGTAAGAAAAAGCACAAAGCATGCCACATAGATCCTTAAAGCTGCAGCGCGAAGCGAAAAGATAACCAACTTCCATCTTTTTGCGCGCTTTGACAATCAGCCGGTTTAATATTTATTTTGTTTCGTCCAAATTCGTGTTTTCATGCAGAAACATTAAACTTAATTACATTGCTGATATTTTCAAAGCAAAATATATAAAATCCACAGCAATTTTGACGAGTAAAAAAGCAGTACAAAATTGTTTTCTTGGCGTTCATTGTTGCATACCTTTTGCGTCTGGCGCTTTGTTGACAAAGTTATAAATGTCACGCAAAGCTACAAAGTTTTATTTGGCATCAGCTTTATTGTAGTATACCTTCTGCGTTTCACGCTTTGTTGTCAAAGTTTGAACTGTCAAGCAAAGCGAGGAAAGTCTTATGTTATTGGCCCTTTAAGGGCCGGTTGTTCAATGTCTGATTAGCACAAATCGGAGGTAGAAGCCCCGGTTAAGCACAACTACTGCTTTATCGATCACATGTTACGTGCATGATGTCGAAATCGTCGAGTGTAGTGGTAGTGATAACCAGACATCCGATTTGTGCTAATCAGACATTGAACAACCGGCCCTAAAAGGTGTTCGCACGAGGCGATTTTGCGTTCAACTAACGCAGGGTTGCACGAAAAAAAAGTGAATGGCTAAAGCTGAAATTAGTCGAGAACGCAGAACGTATACTTAAACGCAGTCTGTATACGCAGAATTTTGTCGATTACTGGAGCCCTCAGTGTTGC
>NW_016159346.1:63093-82570 GCF_001687245.7 Rhagoletis zephyria | reverse complement strand
TAAAGGCTCCGTTATGCATACTTGGCATGGCTTGAGAGCTGTCACATAAGAAATCTGTTAAATGAGCCTCGCGTGTAATCGGTTATCGAACGCACAGCACTACATACGTAGAAGTCTGTTGGTTTTTGATTTCTACGTAAAAATGGTATAGCAGTGCATGCAATGCCAAGTATGCATAACAGAGCCTTTTAGCTTTAAGCAACAAAGGGTTGCTTTTAGCATTTAAATTCTTAATGCGGAAATGGAGTTGCATTTAGCAGGCCTATTCTGTATTCCTGATAATTTCTAAACCCTTTTCGCATTCTGCGTATAGTAAATTGTGTTACCATCTCATAAACAGGTAACAAAATATTGGCCCGTGAAGTATGCAACACAAGAGTTTATACAAAACACGATGTAGAGAGACAAAGGTGGCGCATTTTGGCGAATTTAACAGAATCAGCTGTTCATGTGACGTCAGCATAGAATTGTCCGCGATAAGTTTGTTCTCGTACGAATAGTTACTAATAATTATTACTAGTTTTTGCTAATGAACATTTTTAACTATAAAAAATGCAGAAACAATTTGCTAAGAACTTGCATTACTAATTTCTACTAGCTTAGTGTTGCATTATTATTCTTTATTTGGCTATTTCTGGGCGTAATATTAAATATTTCTTCGATCGTCAATTTTCTGCTCAAAAAGTAGATGAATAGACAACTACGATTTGTTTACAAATGGCGGCTGCGTATTTTTTTGTCTCCTCCATCTCCTCTATTCGTTGCGAACGAGACGTCATCACCCACAAGAATGCGTAATCTTGTATTCTATCATTCTTGATAAAATTCCATAGCTGAATTGCTGAATAGATTAAACTGTTACCAAGGTACTTAGATTTGCGGTTACAAGAAGTGGTGTTATTATTTGGTAACAAAATTTTCCAGTGTCAAAATGTTAGGTAACAAGCAGAATAGGCCTGTAGGTAACGAATTTTTGTATGGATTACAGGCCTATTATGTGTTGGTAACAAAAATTTTGTTACCGGTAAATAAAGTTACTGCCAATTTTCAAACCCTTTTCGTATTCTCTACACTCTTGTAACCAGTAACTTTTATTACCATCTCATGAGCAAGCAATAAAATGTTGCCCCGTAAAATATGCAACAACAGAATTTCAACAAACATGCATAGCTGAATGGCGGAATAAATTAAAACGTTACCGAGGCAAATAGAATTGCGGTTGCAAGAAGTGGTGACAATTGTTGGTAACAAAATTAGATTGTTACAAAAAGTTCGGTTACAAGCAGAATAGTCCTGTAACAGGTCTATTCTGCACGTTACCGAAGATTTTGTAACCGGAAAATTTTATTACCAAAAAATATTACCAGTTCTTGTCACTGCGATTCTAGGAACGTTGGTAATGCAGTTAAAATATTCAGCAATTCAGCTATGAAGAATTGTGCAAATCCTGGCATTGCATTTTCACGGGGCAATAATTTGTTACCAGCTTATGAGATGGTAACAAAATTTACCGGTTACAAGAGTATACAGAATGCGAAAAGGGTTTAAAAATTGACAGGAACTTTATTTACCGGTTACAAACTTTTTATTACCAGCGCATAATAGACCTGTAAATGTGCATTTAGAGTAGAATTTAAAGCAAAATGCGTTAAATGTGCTTTTACGGGTAAACAAAAACAGCCCATTACCAGATTGTGAGATGGTAACAAATTCTATCAGTTACAAATTTACAGGAACTTTATTTACCGGTTACAAAATTTTTATTACCAGCGTGAAATAGACCTGAGGGTCAATTCTCGTTCTGCAAGGGTTAAAATTCAAATTCAGATTTTTTTTAAATCCAAATTTCTCGAAAACGAAAGCACGGATTAGGGAATATGAATCTCTTTAATAAGATACATGTGCAGATCAAGAATGATAGATTACAAGATTGCGCCGATCAGAGGATTTTTGAGAATAACTTTTGTGTGACGTCACACTGGTGCAATTGCGAGAGTGAAATGCCAAAACGTGAGCAAGAATGGAAGAAGAAAAAATGTTGCAAGGAAAACGTAAACAAGTTGCACCAGTGTGACGTCATGCAAACAACTATGCCGTCAAATTCGTTAAGAGAGGAATAGCGGTCCGAGATCGGCGCAACCTTTGTATTCTCTCAATCGTGTGTGCAGATCCTATTAAAATATGTAGTATAAAAAAAAATAAATAAATGTAATAACTACTTTCTAAAGAATATAAATTTCTTTAGCATTAATCATGCATTTTTTCCAAAAAGGTTATTTTATGAAAAATTTACGTTTTCAGTGTTTTTGGTTTGAAAATATAAAAATGCATACAGTGCCGGTCAAAAGTACTTTTTATTCTAACCTATTTTCGATAATTTTTTATAAAAATATTGTTCATTCTACACCAAAGAACATAAACATTTTATCTCTAACAATAATAATAATAGATTGGCGCTTACACATATGTTAGTGTTTGGCCGAGCTTCTTCTCCGACTTGTGGCGTGCGCCTTGATGTAGTCACACAAAGTGGAGAGACCTACAGTTTTACGCCGACTCCGAACGGCGATTGTATTTTTATGAGAAGCTGTTTTTCATGGCAGAAATACACTCGGAGGTTTGCCATTGCCTGCCGAGGGACGACCGCTGTTAAGAAAAAACCTTTTTTCTATATTTTTTGCGATGTTGCTTTGACCAGGGCTTCAAGTGCTGATGAGTGAAAGCGCGCACGGCCACAGCGGCCGACTTTATGCAAAATTCAAGAAAATTCAATAAATTTGCATACGTGCAAATTAGTAGCACTTCAAATTTGGCCTTTGCTATACTAAAATTTAATTGGGCTAGCAACCACATACTTAGAACTAAAAAAAAAAAAACAGAATAGAAAGTTGAAAATTAACATAAAATTTTATTGAATTTTACTGAATTTTGCACAAATGCACAAAGTTTGGACATTTTATTTTTATGTTTTTCTTGCTGTAGAATAAACTATATTTTTATAAAAAAGTCTCAAAAATAAATTAGAATAAAAACCTTTGTTTATATTGCGAAAGTTCAAAGTGCGAATATTTTTGTTCGGTACTGTATAAATTATGTACATACATCAACTGAAAGATAAATAAAATATAGACCACGAGGGACTGATTTAACAGCCGATTGAGCCAAAGGTATTTTTCTAAAAACTTATTAGAATACACACAAGAAGCCATGACATATGTAACACTGGTCGACGGCCAAAATTTACCAGAGACGCCGTTATGATTAATAAAAAGTTTTAAGGAGCCAGTTTATACAAAATATAATCATATTTCTAATATGTATTTAACTTTTTCAAAACGGTCCACTTAACATAAAGAACTGGGTGGCTGGCTGTTGCTCTTTAATAATTTCCCAAATCGTAAAGTTTTGACGGATACAATGGGTAAAAATATGCATGCTTTTTATTATACATACATACATATGTACATATGTATTGTACATTAATATTTTTTAACTATAATATAAAAGTTAAATTCATAAAAATTGCTTTTAAAAAACATTAGTATACAAAAAAGGTTAGATAAATTCATTTACATGCATATACTTTTTATGCATGTGCAAATGCACTTTCATTTCATATATACTTATGTACCTGGCAGCCTGGAAATCAAATCCAAACAAACCCTTACTAAAAAGTGTTACTTCTCTAAAGTAAATAATCAACGTTTATCAATTTTGAAATTCACTATAACAGTCTAAGCTTAAATAATTTGGCAATTTTTCGACAAGAATAATAAACACAATTTTAACTTTCTCTATTAAATACAATAATTGTGTGCACATTCTACTTCTTTACAATTAATAAATTATAAACCTAATCGATAGTGTAGAGACTTTTTCTTGCGAATGGTAAATAGAGAATCCATTTTGGTATTACAACCAAACATATGTATTTGCATGTTGTGCCAAAGAGATAATTCTACCAGCGTAGATACTGCATTATTTTGTGCACCCTTAGTTTTAATAATTTTTCTATATCTAAAGATCATCGTCGCCGATGCCTTCGAACGCTTCGTTGTGCACGGACTCCTCAGCGCCATTACGAAAGAAAACCGCTGAATATGAACTGGAATTAGATAATTTTGGATTGAATTTCGTTTTAGTACGTTGTGAAAGAAATTTAACTGGCGCCGTTGGGGATGATGATGAAGAAGAGCTTGAAGTGGTAGTTGTCGTTGTTGCAGATGATGACGACATCAGTTCAGTGGACAGGGATGGTGTAGAGACGGACGATGTAAGCATTGAAGGTGTATGCGAAACACGCCCATTCCGTGAAACGTAGGATAGCACTTGGGATGGGGTGTCTTTTGGAATGCGTGTATTTAGTCCATCGATAGAGTCTTTGCAATTAAGCAATTCATCGACCATTGATTGAAGACATACAGACATAAGCATCGCTTGTGAGCTGGTAATAGTAATCCAACGTAGATTTTGCTTCGACATCAAATATTCAAAAGCGAGTTGCAAATTTGTTGGTGACTTCAAGTAAGTATTTGCATTATCTCCCGCGCTATTAGAATTTGGTAGATCACTGGTATTAGTGTTATGCATGGCTGTTACACGCCAGCATCGCATTCTCGTCACTCTAAATTTTGTTTCATAGATTTTGCCTGCCGTTGCAGTACGCATACTTAATTCTCGATTGCCTATGGATATCAGTGCAGTAGTTCGTGGTTCAGGGTAATCGATGAGCGACGCACTAAATTGCAAGCAGCCGTATAGGGGTAACTGCCGTGCCGCTTGGATGTACTCTTTTTGCAGCCCGTGCTCTCGCATACTGGCAAGCTTCTGTAAAACATCAGGTGCTGCTATAATCCAACCATTTTCTATATCAGAAGCTGTTTGTTCGAAGAGCAATTTTAATGACACAGGTTCTTGTAATAAACTGAGGTCATACAGGGGGTTCCAATAGCTCTTGCGCACCATTACCTGACATGAAGAAGTATATTCTTGAGCACGTAATCGAGACAAATATGGCGATTCAAAATCCATCAAACGTCTTAATAGCACCGATTTGTTTTGAGTGGTATCACTGTCTTTTCGACAAACTAAATATAGACAAAAGTGCCTCATGAATTGCGTAGGCAGTTGGACACATTCACACACTGTACGCAATACAGAGCTGGCATTATCACCGATATGGCAATTTACCTGCAGCGTAAAGTCGTTTGAAAGCCATACCTCTAGTACAACAGAAACACGCTTTAAATCACTTCCATTGTATTCATTACTAAGAACACCTTCGGCCAATGTAGTCTCTTGCTGTGCATTTAGCAGATAACTTTGAAAATGTTCCATTTTGGAAATAATCGCATCTTGCCCGCATAATTGTAGGTAGTGTTCTAAAGACGCACGTCTTGATTCCAACTGTCCAGTAGTTAGCGGAAGTAAACGTTTCGGAGGGAACGCAGCTGGCAATTGTATGTTGAGATCAGCACATCGACGACGCAGCTGTTCATGCAAAGCGTGCAATTGCTTATAGCGCAAACAGCAATGGTAGTTACCATTAATGTAGATATTGTAGCCTGTGTAGGTGGTTCCAGTTAGCTCTGCATATAATTCTTGAGTGTCCGGAATAGAGAAGTGCATTTCTTCGCCCGAAATTCTGGTACTTCTAGTTTTATTTTCTTATCACTACCCACACGTCAGTGCTAATAATTGATCTAAATGTTAGTGATCCAATGAAATATTTTGTGAGACTACGTAGAAAATTAACATTACGCTAAACTTTATATTAGTCACAGTCATTCACTCTTATTAATTTTTAATTAATTGATATTTGGGCTTTTGTTATTTTCTTGGTCTTTATTGCTGCCTTGTGCGTTAATGCAGAGTTGTTATATGCACAGGGCTGCATATTGACTTCCGACGAGTTAGTACGATCCCGGCCTAGTTCGAATTTTCGAAAGAAATTAAATAAATAAAAAAATCATATTTATTTAACTTAAAATATACGTGTCATGCTTCCTTAATATTTTTGTATCAGGGTCGAACTAAAAGATTCTATTCGGAACATTTTCCAAGACTTTTACTGCAAAGTGATGTTTGTTCATTTTACTTGCTACATATTGGCTTGCACAAATTTGGTTTGCGCAATGCTTTTGTGTGGTTTAGGGGCAGGATTAAAAAACATAACCAAAACATATGTGGGCAAGTAAACAAACGCGAATTAGAATAGATAAATACGAGCGCGATAATAAATATCATGAAAGCCATAAATCCCGAATTGTTATTTGAGCATCGGCCCCATGAAAATATTTTAGGCTTATTTGAAGAGGAAAAGCAGTCCCCTCATGGATTTTTGCGCGTCAGTGCCCCTATGGTGCGTTATAGCAAGTTGGAGTTCAGGCGGTTACTCCGTCAACATGGTGTTAAATTGGCCTTTACCCCTATGGTTATTGCAGACTCATTCATTCATAGCCAAAAAGCCCGTGATAATGAATTTACAACATGCTTGGAGGACGTTCCAGTTATATCACAGTTTGCTGCACGTGATGCATATGAATTCTCCGTAGCTGCTCAATTAATTTTTCCATATGTGGATGGCGTAGACCTGAATTGTGGCTGCCCACAATCATGGGCGATGTCAAAAGGTTATGGGTGTGGACTCTTAAGACACCCAGAACTAGTACGAGATATTGTACAAACAACTAGACGTGTTTTACCACAACACTTTAGCATATCGGTAAAGTTGCGCTTGCTCAATGGCTTTGCAGAAGAATCCATCAGATCTACAGTGGAATTAGCACGGCAGCTTGAAAAATGTGGAGCTACTTTTTTAACTCTACACGGTCGAACAATGTGGCAGAAAATATCCGATCCCCTTAATATAAGCGCAATGGCTGAGGTTAAGAAATCAATTCAGATTCCACTGGTGGTTAATGGCAACGTTCGCAGTTTGGAAGAGGCGAAGGATTTGCATGAAAAAACGCAAGCTGATGGTATAATGGCAGCGCGAGGACTCCTCTCAAACCCAACACTTTTTAACGGACAGTTGAAAGAGAGAGATACGCCTGTAGAATGTGTGCAGCAATGGTTGGATATTGCAACGCGCGCAGGAGATAACATACATTTCCAATGTTTTCATCATCATCTTACATTTATGTGGAGCAGCCATATGAAACGAAAATTACGCCTAGAATTCAACAGCTTCACCAACAAGCGACAAGTGTTTGATTTTTTTGAAGAACGGTACGGTTTAAAACCACAAGCGGAATCCCATACTAGTCCCCTCGAGTATACAAAATGCGTTTATCCTCAAGTTGAAGAGACTTCTAGCGTTGACTTAACTCAAAAGATGCCCAAATGGAATGAGAACTCTGATGGAAAATTCTTTAAAGAATTCAAAGAGGATGTATCGAAGAACAAGTCCAGCGAGCAAGATGATTTTGATTTAGAGGGTAGTTTTTTTTCAATATTAGATTGATATTCTTGAAAATGAACATAGAATATAGAAAAAAAATCTAAAATTTTAAATAAACATTCGAGGTATTCGTGTTTCCATAAAAATGTAAACCGAAAATGCAAGTAAATAAGTTCAAACGGTTTATAACTGTTATGGGTGGCAACGCAACTCAGTTGCCAGCTTTCAGTTGCCAGTTGCCATCTGTAACACCATGTGCAATCTCGTATTCCTCGGATTAAAACTAGTAAAACTGTAAAAAAAAATTCGCTCAGAGCGAAGGAGTAACATTGAAAAGTACGGAATCGCTCTAGTAAAAATGGTAACTTCTGTCAACTTCAACATAACCCGCGAATTTTGGTTGTAAATTTCTGCTTATTTTGTATGTAAACACACTCGGCTCATAAANAGTAAAAATGGTAACTTCTGTCAACTTCAACATAACCCGCGAATTTTGGTTGTAAATTTCTGCTTATTTTGTATGTAAACACACTCGGCTCATAAATAAACAAGTAATTAAATACTTTTCAACATGAATTAGCAGAGTGCACTATTCTTTTGTTTACAATTTGGTTGCCAAACACGCTACAGCTGATCGTTTGACACATTTACCAGTATTTACCAGCAAAAACTCTTCGGACTAAAACTGGTTACGAGGTTTACGAGGCTTCAACGAGTTTAACGGAATACCCCTTGTATATTTAATTTCATAAAACAACTTCTTTTAATAATTTTTTGTTTTGTTTTCTTATAAATGAAATATGGCCGATGGTATCGATGGTGTTCATCAATACTATCGGCATGNTTTTTTTTTTTGTTTTCTTATAAATGAAATATGGCCGATGGTATCGATGGTGTTCATCAATACTATCGGCATATATCGATAGTCAATACTATCGAAAGTTTTCTACATCTACAAAGCAGCCTGCACTCAAACTCAAAGTCTGCGTTCAGACACGGAAACTCGAGTTGCTTGTTATCGGCGATTTCTCTTTTGGTGTTGCCCTATGCATTTACACACAGCAACTCTTTTGTACGCAATTGTTGTTGTCAGCTGTGAACCACCAACTTGAAATACTTAGACGAACGAGAGCACAAAGCTTTGAGCAAACCCTTTATTATTGAATCATGATATGTTAATACAGCAAGTTGCCCACATGAGAAAACGGAACAAAGTCAAAACAGAAATTTGACAGCTGTTAAAACGGCGTTTCCATGACAGCCGAATAACGTGGTTCGCTCTCTCAATTACGAACGGCGAGTCAACCTGTTTACACGACACATTCTTGATTCATTTTGCATCTCTCCTTCTTGTTCTTTGCTTTTGTTTATTAATTTGTTGTTTATTGTGCATTTCAACGGCGGAGAAAAAATTTGTAGTGGTTAATTAGCTAAATCAATAGTTTTAACGAATCTAGCTATTTTTTCAATGTTTGTGCTGGTGGGGATGTGTGGTCTATGTGTTTTGACAGCCGTTATCGATAAAAATTAGAGAAGACAACGATTTGTTCTTGATTCGCATGGTGATTGGATCTGAATCACCTACGAATGAAGTGATTCGCTCTCAAAATTTTGTATGGCGAATTACGTGATTCGGTTCGTAATTAGGGCGCCAATTACGAATGAGAGAGCGAATTACGAATAGGAGAGCGAATCACTTGCCATGGAAACATCGTTTAATAAGACGAGTTTAGTAGAAAATGGAGATGTGGGGTTTAGGTACGGCAGTTAAGCTGATGCTGATGTATCAACAATAGCGTGGATTGGAAACTAGGCCTTTCCAACCACCAAGATATCGAGACTAGGTGGATCGGAAACTCGGCCTTTCCGACTACCTAGACCCTTAGATAATAAACGAGCGGATTGGAAACTAGGCCTTTCCAACCGTCACGAAAGCGCGACTGGGTGGATCGGAAACTCGGCCTTTCCGACCACCCAGGAGATATCAATAAATGGAGTAACCCAAAAAGAATAGCGCGGATTGGAAACTCGGCCTTTCCAACCGTCTACATAACTTCCAGAAAATTGCATGCGTTTATATTGACATAAAATAATTGCAATGATAAAGAAATAATGTTATTTAAAAATTTCCGTGGAGCATTTTGTATTTTGTATTTAATACTTAATATTTACATTTTAAATCTAAATCTAATTATAAGAATGTTAAATCTTTGTTGCAATATAAGTCTAACAGACTGTAAAAAATAAATAAATAAATAAATGCCCACATAAAACTTTTCCTTCGCTTTACGTGACAGATTCGCTTGGACAGATAAGACGAATTGTATGAAAATGCACAAAACATGCCACATAGATCGTTAAGCTGCAGCACAAAGCGAAAAGATGGCCAACTCCCATCTTTTTGCGCGCTTTGACAATCAGTCGGTTTACTATTTATTTTGTTTCGTCCAAATTCGAGTATTCATGCAGAAACATAAAACTCAATTACATTGCTAATTTTAAAGCAAAATATCTAAAATCCACAGTAATTTTGACGAGTAAAAAAGCAGTGCAAAATTGATTTCTTGGCGTTCATTGTGGCATACCTTTTGCGTCTGGCGCTTTGCTGGCAATGTTATAAATGTCACGCACAGCTATAAAGTTTTATCTGGCATCAGTTTTAGTCTGCAGAGAACCACCAACCCGACNGCTAATTTTAAAGCAAAATATCTAAAATCCACAGTAATTTTGACGAGTAAAAAAGCAGTGCAAAATTGATTTCTTGGCGTTCATTGTGGCATACCTTTTGCGCCTGGCGCTTTGCTGGCAATGTTATAAATGTCACGCACAGCTATAAAGTTTTATCTGGCATCAGTTTTAGTCTGCAGAGAACCACCAACCCGAGTATTTAGTTTGTGGTCGATAAAGTGTGCAGTGTGCGGGGACCCTTAATCCAATTTACAATCAAGTTCTCTGGCAACTCTTTAACGATGAAGATAAAGAGAAACGAATAAAAAATAGATCTACAATAAACAAAGCAATTATTTGGAAGTGCAAAAACAGTCAAAAGTCATCGACGTTTGTGTAGTCTGCTTTTTGATGTTTTAATTAAGATACACGAGTTAAGTTCAGCAAATATATAGTTAGAACCACAATATACCATACCGATTAAAAAACTGAACTCGGATTAGGTTTTCAACCTATGCAAAAAGAGCATAACCATTAGCGCATAAATAATAAATAGAAAACACTAAATCCTAAAAATTACAATGGAACGCAACAACGGGTAAGTTAATTATGCTTTTCCTAGGAAGTTAGTTTTTAATTTGTGTGTCGTGGAACTTTTTGGCAAGAAAAGCACAGAGAAAGCAGAATAAGCAAAATGGTGCCAAGGCCTTAGCTACCAACTCCGCTTTGACTATCAGAATTTTGTAAAATGGCTATGAAATTTGCGAAAATTAAGACCAATTGCGTGTCGATATACACAAACATGTACGTTTATGTATGTAAGCAGCAATTAATGCATCCAGTTACATATTCAATTGCTTCGTTCACATATAAAGAGATGTAAGATAATGCATTTAGTGCGGATACTCTAGTATAAGCAGGGGTAAAATCGAATATATTTATTTCCTCGCATGAAATCTTATCCAAGTAGGGTTGAATGCATCTGGTCACGCGTCCTCACACAAACGCACCCATGTACACATATACCTTTGTATGTACATTCATACGTACATACATATATGCGTAGTTCTTTTTATATATTGAAAATTCAATAATACACAAAACTTTTGCCAGTTACTAAAAACGTGCCGTTAATGCACTATTAGTTTATCACATGTATCTTCTACTTGCAGTTCTAATCGTTACACACCAATACGGCGCGCAGGCCAGCAGCAACATCCATCAAATTCTTTATCATCATCACTTTCATCTTCGAACAATAATCAACATAATCAGCCTTCAGATAATCATCGTAATAATTCGTCGCAATACTCAACCTCCAACCATAGCACCTATTCACCACAATCCTCAGTGTCCCGCGAACCGCCCACGCAACACGATGAGCTGATTCGATATATCAGGGAGGCCTGGACAAAAGTAAGTCTCTAAGCACTATATGCAGTTTATGTGCATAGTAGGTATGTATTGGGGAAATACCTACGTATGTGTATGTACATATATTAATAAAGTTACGAAGTAGAGATGGGCGTGGACCTCATTTTTCTGGCAGAGCCGGAAGGGGTGCAGAACACATATTCTAAAACCCACAGGTAGAAAAAATCATTGAGACCCGACCGGACCAAACCCGATTTGGCATGCATTATCTGAAATTGCTCCAAAAATAATAACGAACGAAAAAATGCAGTATGCCTAAAAATGTTACATACAGGAAAACTCCATAAATTTTTTGTACAGAAGATTAGAGACATCATATACTTTTTTCTGGTATTTTTTTTTAAATACTCTCAGTTTACATTAACTTCAACCAGATAGTTAGGAAATGTGCGCCATGTTTTTTTTTTTTAAAGGCCAACACTAACGATGCCAACAGTCTTTTGTATGTACGAACTTATGATATATAGGTAACTCACCTGATAATTAATAAAAAAATGGGATGAAGGCTCAGCAGGTTCAAACTCATGGTATGAGTATTCATGATAGTCCAAAAAGGCATTGTCGAACTCATTTTGATCAAAGTTCTCACCGGGATCCCCATTATCAACTTCAACATCAGCAATAGCATCACTCACCATATAGGATTCTGACCCGCAAACAGAGCGGGGACTGTGCTTGGTGCTGCACAAAGACACGCTTGCTGATACCGAATTCGATATTGGTAGTGATGCTGGTGCAAACGACCAAACTGAGCCTGGCGTTGATGGCGGGCTGCTTGGGCGTATGCGAAGACTTGTGGAACGATTATGGTCAAATTGGGAATTGCGTTTGCTGCGGTTTCGAGGCATTTTTTCAATTGTTTGAAATGCACAGATTCGAACGGATCAAATAAGCATTTACTGCATTTAATTAAATTTTAGTTGAAAAGCAAGCTTTACCAAATTTTGTAATGCTCTAAATTTTGCTATTTGTTGTTGAATTTCACTAACTTCAATTCAAAAAATATGTTGCTGAAATTTGCATTTTGTTTTCATTTTGACGGGGTGAGTTGGCATGTCAACAGCCATTTAAACGCGAATAAGATAATTTTCGTAAATATAGTTAAAACAACGTGATTAAAAAATACATATGTAAATTGACGAAAAGACTTTTTTTCACTCAAAACTTTTGGATACATGAGATTTTTGATTTTGTAAGTTTTTGTTGTCACTCAATTATTGGGACAATATCACTTTAAAGCAGTTTAGGAATGTTTGGTTTAATTTGAAAATGTTTATTATATAGGAAAAAATTGCAACTTTAGGGAATTGTTACACCATAATTAATTTCTTCAGTAAGACGAGTATCTTTGCTTAAGCTTGTCCAGATTGCATAAGCTCTAATTAAGGCATAGTTTTTTGGAGAATAAACTGTTCTCGCAGAGCTCCTTAAAACGCCAGGTTTCCTTCATATTTTGAACCGACTTCACAAAAACGAGAATGTTATCAATTCGTCGGAATATTTTTTTATGTATGTTACCACATAACTTTGGACGACGTTAACCATTTCTATAATTCTTTTTTTTTTTTTTTTAAAGGAAAGGTGTTACCTCACGGGGATCCCTTAATAATTTGGTTTAAATCCGATCATTGGCTTATGAAGAAATTAACGATGATCTTAAATTTTTATTGTTTTTTGCTTAAAAATTACTTGTTGTTTTATATGCTAAATTGTTTCGTATACTATATTTCATTTGTATTTTAGATTTATATAGTCAGTTGTTAAATGTTATTTCTTAAAAATTTGTTTTATATAAAATTCACTTATGTAAATACATGAAAATACATATGTACTAAAGGAATTCATTCTTTCAGGTAAATGAACAAAATACGCCAATAAATTATTGCCAAGAATCTGACCATCAACTAAAAAATTTCAAACCCTTCAACCTGGAAGAGTACTGGGACCAAAGACATTTTCAAAATATTCGTGTATCACATGGACAACAATAAGATGATAATAATTGCTGCAACAATAACGATCGCAAAACAAATTTTACTTGTTTTGTTTGTTCTGTATTGATTGGTGTGCATTTGATGAGAGTTTACAATAATGTTACGTGTAACATAAACATTTACATATAAAAATATGTATTTCCATTATTGAGAAAAGTAGAAATTTACTTAAAGACCGGAGTTTAAAAACGTAATTATTTCCACGTAAATATTTAGTAAACTACAATTGTATTATCAGACCTAATTCTCGTTGCATGAAGATATGTAGCTAATAAAGCATAAGTATTTTATTGCAAATACCATGTAAACTCCGAAAAAAATACCACAAAAATTAAGTTATTTAAAAATAAGGTAGTATCGTATCAAGCGCTCGTTCAATATGCAATTCAAGATTTCGCAATAAAATTATAAAGTAATTTAAAAGTATGTAAAAGGGAAAGCAGATGATGCAATTCAAAGATACAATTACAATTAATGGCAATAAAAAGGATATAAGCAATTTTCTTTGTTTAATTTTGAAATGGACATACATACATAAACATATATTTACCCTATAAACATTTTGGCGAACATTCGAAAATATGCTTCCAATATGCATATCGAACTGAGAACGAACTCATAAACAACCTTAGTTTTCCAACGTTCATAGTATATTGGAAATACACACGAGATGGGTTCGAAAAAAATGGAAACCATAGTAACAAGAGAGAAAATGAAATCCAGCTCATTTTCGAATGGAAATATAATACAATCGCGCTCTCTCATTAAAATTTCAATTCGATAATGGGCTGGATTTCGAATTGATAACGAAGGAAAAATTCATTGGAAAACGAAGGTTCCGTTTTGTTGGAGAATGGCCTAGTTCTCGAATCGAATACTAAACTATTCCACATTCGTTATCGAAGATGAGACTTGAAAATAATGTTAGTTTTCAAATCATTTTCGAATTGTTAACCAATCCCAATGTTTATTGGGTACTTTGGAAGGAACGGATATATTTATATAATTATATCGTCGAACGATATTTAACTTTCCTAAATATATCACACTGTTAAGGTGGCCTCAGACAGATGCCATACGACAATTTACGATATGCGATCAATACAAACCACTGCGGTATATGGGAGTGCTCAAACAGATGCGGTATACCGCTGCGTAACGACGCGTTCAAAAATTGTATCGCAGCAAGCACAATTGATCGCACGATATGAGTTCTGAGATGGAATTATTACTTCAACTGGTCAATTGTTATTCCATATTATACAATTTGAAATATTCGGAATATAAAGATTAGCAAGATGGAGCACCGCAGTGTATCATATCGCACCTTTGCTTTTTATCTTTATCGCATGAAAAACGATACCGTATCGCATCAGTTTGAGGCCACCTTTATGCTGCCTTCCAATTCGATACGTGTATCAGGTAAAGTCAACATTAAAATTTTTTCACATCTCGTGTTATAGTGGCGCTCGTCTTACAGTGGCGCTCACGTAAATAGCACACATTTATTTTTTACAATAGATATTCACAATATTTTACGTGATAAGTTTTTCTCGTAAATTTTTTATAAAAATATAGTAGATTCTATAACATAAACCATAGGGTCAATGTTCAAAACTTTGTGTACAATTCAGGAACATTTAACATATTAAAAAAAAATGTCTTCCAAATTTTCAACTTTTTATTCAGAATTTTTAGAAATTTATGGGGTATGCAGTTTTGTAGCCTTCTCCATTTTAGTATAATATTATGCACGTTTGAAAATTCTAAAAAATCACGTTTGTTTAGATTTTTTTTTTGGCAAGGTTCCGCTAAAGTGTACTACTACCAAAATTTGTATGTTGCTTTTTATTTGCCAATAATGAGCAACTGATGTAGGTAGGCAGAGTCACCCAAAATTTTCGCGTAAAACGTAATGTTCTTCCATAAAGAGTGACATTGCCGTACTAATTGTGGCTCGAATGTACCCAGATTTTGTTCATTCGTTTTAGGAAGAAAATGCGCACCGCCTTCTACAAAAATGTTCTCAAAAACCAACAGGATTTTTTAGAATTGGTCCCGAGCCAGGCCTGTAATAGTCCACAACTAGTCGCGAGTTGGTGTCAAACTAGCCCCGAATTTGAGACAAAGTAGCCCCAACCTAGTCACGCAGTGATCCCGAACTAATTCCGAAATGGGCCTGAACAGCCTCGTCCTTTTGAGGTTTAGCAATTTATACTTGTATAATATTAGTCTCAAAATAAGTCTTTAAAGACTTAAAAATATTTACATATCTCGCTGATAATTTTCATTTAATTTATTAACGCTTAACGCCGATCTACTTTGTACTAATATAACAATTTAACACATTAAACATTCTAAGATAATTACATTACAAGATCAGTTCAATGTAATAAAGCTAGTATAACAAATGCATTATCGTATGTTGTTGTTGTTGTAGCGGCTACAACAACCCCGCCCAGATCGGTTAATATCTCAGTCGTAGTCGCCAAGCTCCACTAACGGAAGCCCTAAGAAGCGTGCAGCCTCAATAGGGTCGGTCCATAGGGACAAAAGCGTTAGGGTTTTCGGGTTTTCCGGGCATACGAAGAGATGTTTCGAGTCATGGGGTGTCTCCTCACATGCCGGTCATTCATTTGGCACATCTGCGTTTAGTCTGCTCAGGTATGAGTTTAACCTGCTGCAGTAGCCAGAGCGAAGTTGGGCTATTGTGGTTCTTGTCTTCCGAGGCAGAGGAAGCCCCGTCTCGTCGATGTCCGGTGGTTGTGCGCCTAGAACGGCTATATCGTAAAGCTGTGTGTGATAATCTTCCGAAACAATTGAATGTATAGCAATGTTCATTTACCAATGATGCGATTCTACTATTAGGCCCGTGCAATATATAATTCTTTGTCATCCTGGTTGTTTCTAGTTCGCGCTTGATTCTGTGGTCCATTTTGGGACAAATGGAACCAAATAGCTAACGAATTACTTTTACTTTTTTAATATAAAGCCTCCGCGGATTTTTGGTAGATATGTTTTTGAAAATCAATTTTAATCAAGTACATATATATTGGCGTTTAGTATCTATGACCTTTTGCCATTTGCTTGGTAGAACTGCTGTGGTCAAGTTATTTTCAGCGGCTGTTACACATCAAAGATGTGTGTGGCCTGGCATTGTCATGATGGAACACAACTCCTTTTCTGGTGGCCAATTCCGGTCGCTCTTTCTTAATTTATTCGTTCAAACAGACGAGTCGTGCACAAGAGACAACCGGATTTGGCCTAGTTTTCTAGATATCTTGGTTTAAATGTATCAAAAAACGCAAAATTACCATTTTTTTTTTTTTACTTTTATAGTAGAAAAACGCTGCATTGTGGAATCCTTAGAACAAAATAAAAAGAAAGCTTAAATATCTGCCTTTTATCAAACAAGTAATTTTTAAGCAAAAAATAAAACCGACTTTAATTCGCATATAAAAACTTACGAGTAAAGTTAATTTCTGCAAGCATCAATGACCACCTCTGAGGTACCACCTTTTATTAAAAAAAAAAAATTATAGAAATCGGTTAACGTGGTTCAAAGTTATGCTGTAACATACATAAAAAATATTCCGACGAATTGATAACCACCTTCTTTTTTTGAAGTCGGTTAATAAAAGAAAAATGGATCACAAACATTAAAGCCTATTTCCACCAAAGGTTTAACTGCAGTTAAAAGATCAGAAAAGTTCCAATAATTCCAACATGGGGTCATCGGCAAGGTTTTTTCTTAAGTTTTGCTTTATTGTTGTTGTTTGCTTCTACTTAATAGGTGGAATTACCTCCTTGCGAGTTGGCATCTCCGTTTTCCAATCGGCATAAACTGCAGTTAAGGCTTGGTGGAAATTAACTATTGGGTACTGTTTATGAATTTGTACAACGATTTTGGGTTGCTGTGCCCAAACGCGTGAATCGAATCAAAAAACTTTTACACACTTGTAGACAACAGTTCACGCTTTATTATAAAAATTTAATTTACTAAATCTGTGCACTAATTTAACAATGTCGTTTGGAATATGGTATTTGTTGCAAATTTTTGTTATAAATTTGTATATACATTTTTATATACAAGATATATTTATAAAACACCCAGTAACCAAAATAGACATCACTGGGGCGGCAAAATAAACATGATAAAGCGGCGTCAATCCTCTTTCGTTTAGGGGGGATTTGTGGGGCCCACACCCCCTCCCCCTCCGCCCCCACCCCTAATCGTTGTACAAATAGCTAAACATTTCCTCAACTATTAGACAAAAAAGTTTTTAAAGTGTCCGGATATAATAAAAGGTGGAATTGATTACTCTTCGAATGTATCGCGGTGCATCACCAAAAGTTACAAATTGTCATTGTTTCAATTTTCCAATTATTCAGGGGCTTTCCAAAAACTTCAGGATATAAATTGAGCTAACGGTTATTTTTAAAAAATGTTTCACTTCGATATGCACGAGGATTTAACTTTTTAATTTTGGAGTTAACGGAAATATATTAGAAGAAAACTAAAACGTTTTTTTTTTTATATTAAATTGTCTCTTTAATCCGTTAATATAAAAGCATCGAACTCCTATTTTATAGACCCTAGGAATCAAATGAACCCCCATGTTAAATTTGTTATGCCTTTTGGTACAAAAACATTCTTTTCTATTTTTATTATTATATATTTCTGCAATAAAAATACTCCACCTTGTACACCAACAAATTTTTTTAAACCATCTTGCGCAGCAATTTGTTGATCTTATCCTCACGATTACCGAAATCACCACCCTCAACGTAGTGATTAGCCTTCTTGCGCCAGCCGCCAGTTGGTGTGTTGAGCTTGAATGGCCACAGGAAGTTGGAGGCTTTCTTGAAATGGGATCCAACGGTGAAAATTTCGTGCACCAAATCTTCAACGCACTGAATATCATGCGCTTTGCGCAATTTGCGTTCGATTACAAAGTTGTCGGTGATTGGGACACGTTGACGGTTGTGTTTGACAAATCCACGTTTGTAGATTAACTCACGAACCGATTTTAGATTTGGATAGCCCCATGTAATATAAGGTTCGGCAATACGCAGCATATTAATGGTAGCCTTGTTCAATTTGATGAACACACCGTTGTTAATCTGGCGAAGACGGAACAACTGTAAAACTTTACGCACCTTTGGTGCAACTTTGTTGATACTGTTGATGTTAAAAAAATACAAATTTAGTGTCCGGCAGCGTAAAATTTCCACATTAATAGCTTACCCGCGGATACGGATCACAAAAGCTAATTTGGCCTCTGCAGGCACGTAGAATTGGCCGCGTTTCTTTGCCAAACGGCGCAACTTGATCTCACGGCGTTCATCACGGAGATATTTCGCTTGATATTTCTCAGCCCGCACCAAGTTTTCACGCTTGCGGAGTGCAATCACGGCAGAGCGTTTTAATTTCCGCTTGATCAGTATAGCACGTTTGCTAACCTGCTTCTTGCTGAATTTCAGCTTCGACTCTGGGACAGCGGGCAGCTTCTTGGAAGGTTTGCCCTTTGCTTCGGGCTTTTTAGCGGCCGTGGTGGCAGTCATCTGTATAGAAATATTACAGGAATATTTTAAAATTGCCAAAATTTTGGTTTCTATACAATGTATGTGAAAAACACCAAATTTTCTGCTAACCTTAAGTTGTCACTTAGCACGTTGAAAAGAAAAGGAAAAGGCGAAAGGAAGTTGATGGCCATGTTGGATGCGGTCGATTAGCTAATTAAGTCATGTTGGTAGAACTGACGAAAACGTAAACTGTCAAATGGGAAATGGTTTGTGCCTGAGCTAAAGAACTGATAAAAGTAAGTCCCCTTTCAGACACGTCAAGACTTGAAAGCAATTTTTTCGAATTCTCTTTTGTGTTTTCTATTTGCTTCCACACGCGTCAACTTTAATTGAATTCAAGTCCTTGGTTCTTTAAATGGGAAGCAACGAAAAGATCAAAAGAGACAAGAAAACT
>NW_016159346.1:39858-60687 GCF_001687245.7 Rhagoletis zephyria | reverse complement strand
CGTAGTTTTTTCACCCAACCCACGTCAGCAATTCATTAGTAGGGTTCTTCATATAAAGTGATAAAGGGATAAATTGCTTAAATTTATCAGTTTATCCGCATTCTTTCATGAACGCACCTTGGTAAATAATTGCATAAAACTGTTTATTATTTAACTTATATGGCTAGTTACGTTTCATTCTTACCGTGTTCATTTTTATTAGCTACTTTTCCCATTTTGGTATACATCATGATACAAAAAATAAATATTAAATATTAGTATCATGGCTATACATTATGCAAACATGACTGGTTCACAACAAAAAAGGTTTGGTTTTCTTCCATTTTTCTCTCTTACGTCCTCACTCGGTAAAATTCGGTTGCGAAAGAGGCGATTTTACGATTCGGTATTTACCCGACAGTGTTCTTGCTGGGGTGTTATTTTTATTCGATTGATCCCAAAACCAAGTCCCGAACCGATTTTTGCAAGTGCATTTGATCCCAAAACAAAGTTTTGACTTTAGCCAAACCGCCAAAAACAGCTGTTTTATTTACCTAATGAAAACTGCTGAAATAACTGAAACTAGTTTTAATGATTAATATAAATTTGTTTCCAAAAAGCGTTGCTCAGAGGCGAATAAATTGGTCAAAATATAAAAACATGTCGCTGGAGTGTCCTACAAGCCCCGTATATCGAACAAGTGTGGAACAGAAAATACATTCAAGAAATGCCGCCAAAGTGTATCGCTATGGATCACCAAAAATACGAGATCAATTGCGAAATGTTAGTAAGCAAGTACGAATACAATGATTGCTTTTTTACTATAATTTCTATATTTAATTTAGAAATGTCGGCTCAGGGTGCGTGAAGCAAGACAAGCCAACTTTAGCAGAAGACGACTGGCTGATATAACTGAAGAAGTAAGTTTTGGTAGTGTATTTACTGTTGGTTGTTTGTTTTAAATCATTAGTATATATGCAGCTCGATCTTGATAAATTGTTGCGCGAGGAACTTGCTAACTTGGAAAGCGATTTGAAGTTGCAGGAAGAGATTTACATGGAACTGCGCAATGAAATGAACGAATGGTTTGTTCAAGAATTAGAAGCAGAGGAGGCATCATTGATAGACGCAGCTGATGCAGATAACAACAATGCATCTATAATATGCCCCATTTGCCAACAAAGAAACCTTTCTTCCACTTCTTCGGATAAAAAGCAAGAAAGCGGCACACTCTTTAATTGCAAATGCGGTGTACAGTAAGTCAAAAGTTATGCACATACATACATACATACCTTTTGATTGATTTATTTAAAATTTAATTTAGCTTTAATTTTTCCGCAAAACCCTTCGAATTACATAAAATACTACATACTCAAATAGAGTTACACGGACAGAGGTGTGACGCCAACCTCACTTTCTATCTGGAGCCACAAAGTGTCGTTAATGTAATGGTCAAAACAGACGATTCAGCTGCCAACAATCTCTGTGCTATATGTGATAAATGCGATTATTTTTATAGCTTCTAAGAATTTAATATTTGTCATTACAATTTTATGAGTATTACTTATTACATAGTACATAAATTCATACCCCATACTAATTATACCCTTGTATGCTTGCACACTGAAGTTCTATGAATTTTCGTTTCGCTCAGTAAATTTTGGGAAGGGTATTATCAATTGAGGGATTCACAACTGTGTCGTAAGTGTCGTATTGTTGTATGTCGTAAACATTAGAAGTAAATACATTTTATTTATTTATTGGAGCTAACACTCCCCCCTGTGGACAGCCTTTTACTGCAGTGACGCTGAGTTCTTCCGGTTCTAGGTTCGCCTTGATTGTGGTACATTTGGGACTAGCACCTCTATTGGATAGTGCCACTTCGTGCATTTGAAGCTAGCACTGTCAATAGCGTGAAGTGCCGCAATGGATGATTTGCCTTTTTGATAAGTATATCTAGATAGTATCTCCTCTCTTAGGTGGTGATCCAGTAGTTTTTCCAATGTCTTGCATTGAAGATTAAAGGCTAATTTGCCTGTAGGATTTTGGATAATATGGCGGTTTATTCTCTCCCTTTAGTAAAAAGATTGCTTTGACTGCCCTCCAGCTAATAGCAACATGTTCCAGTGTCAGCAAGTTCTAAAGATTGTAACCAATTTTTAACTAATTTTGTTTGTACCATTCGAAAGTAGTGCCGGGAATATGCCGTCTGGCCACAGAGATTTGTAGGGCTTAAACGACTTTATGGCAGTCTACTTTTTCAAAGTTGATTACTTTTTTGATTACTGGGTCGAAGACTCTTTGCAGTTATTCGTCAATAGTTCTGTTCGCTATGCAAATGCCAGTAAGAATTAGCCAGTAAAAAAATTCAGAGAATAAGGTATCTTACTCTCCCTAAGAGAGAAACTTACTAAGTTTTGCACGAACAGGAATTAGCAAACATTTGCAAGCTTCACTGCCAGCCGAAGTTCACGGTTGCATTTCGAGCCTAATAAATTTTTTAAATTATTTCAGGTGGAAAACAAAACAGGACCTATATGTACGTATAATTCTTCTTATTCTGACTTTCTTCAACATAGTATTCAATTTCTTTGTGGAAGTCACTGTCGGTTTTCCTATATCCCAGCACGAATTTGCAACTTCCCCTCAAAATTGTGCTCTCTCCTTGCAAGTTTTACTGGGTTTTTGGCTAAACAAACACGATTTGGTAACAATTGTACAATTGTACGATTTGGTAACTTGTACAATTTTTTTTTGCATAGCGAACACTCTTAATATGTCATGAATGGACGTTAAAGACTTACAGTTCGAAAGGTATTGATGTGCCCATTACAAATATATATATATGATTTCTTTATGGGATATTGATAAAAAGCTCCGAAATTTACAAAAAAACCAATTTTTTAGAAAAAATCTCGAAAATGCTTCTTTGTAGAGAGGGTTACTGATATGATGTAATGTGGAACGATTTTCCGTCATCCCTTGTCAAATTTGGTTTGAAGACAAACCGGTTTCGGCGTTGTGCCATCTTCAGTGTCATTTTTCGAGAACGAAATTTGACAAATTTGACAAAGGATGACGGAAAATCGTTCCACATTACATCACACTCCTACCCTGTCGGAAACACCAACAACGAAAATGAAGTTACTGATATCTTTGATGCTGTTCTTCGTCATCCATTGTCCGTGGCCGCTCAAAATTAAAGCTTCAAAGCCAGCCCCACACAATTATGTATGTAGTTATCAATCAGTTCTCGGCATTGCTTATATTTTGATCAGAAAGGGGCTAACGTCAGTTATTTTAAAATATCGAATGAAATGCAGGCAAAGGCAGAACAAAAATCAGTACATTTTCAAGTTTTTCCGTTTTGAAAAACCACGCAGGCAATCTTTTATATAACAATACGGTCCTGCAAAAAACAGGACGGATGGTCACCGTATCCATACATATTTATGTATGTATGTAGATATTTAAATAATCCCCAATGTTACTAGTATTTATGCGTTGACTTATGAATAAACCACCTAGGCGGGGCTTAGCAGTACCGCTACAACAACAACAGTAACAACTTATGTACATATCCATTTGAATGGACATATATGAACAAAAGAGAATATGATCCTGACACTCGCTAATGCGAGGATCACCAGAACGAAAGCTTTATAAATGATTTCTGACATCTGTGTAACGAAAGTGCGATATATATGTATGTATGTAAATATGTATGTACGTAAGTATGCACATACGTATGAATGTACGTACATACACTTGTAGACTTGTTTTTTTTTCGGTAGCTGCGATTATATCTCGGAGATACCCATTCTATGCACGCGCACATCTTCAGCCACTCTCGAATGTATCTTCAACTGAGTGCTTTGCGTGGTGGCATTTTTAAAAATCTTTGGTTGCCTCCGGTCAGATGTGCCGCGGCGATCGGCGGAAACGCACGCGAATTTCAGTAAAGAAATTAGTGAAGATCATTTTAGAATTAAATTTTTTCGACACAAAAACAAGCAAGTTCCAAAAAATTTTTGTGTTTTATTGTTTATTCAGTAAAAATAAACAAATGTTTAGCGAATTCCAATATAGTATGTGCATTTGTATATACAATTGTACACATGTCAGAGTGATTGTATATTAGTATTTATACAAACACACAGATTTTAGCGATCAGCAGGCAGCCGCCAGTAACAATTGGTGGCACTATACGTCTCTGGAAATCAGCAAAAATTAAAAATTTCGTAGGAGTGTGCGGGTGTGTGAATTCATAAATTTATATGAAAATATTATTTGGTATATCTGCAAAATTTCAAATTGCATACAATTATGTGTTTTATAGTTGTAAAACAAAAAATAAATTAAAAAATTTGCAACAATCTGCTTTGTGTATTTGCTCAACTGCCAGTTCGATGTGTATAATTCGTAATCTCCAGCACAAATAAAACAAAAAAAACAAATTTCCAACAAAATAGTAACGAAAGTTTGAAGTAAGACTAGACAGTATTAAACTATTAAATTGAAGATCTCAAATCACCAAAAAATGTAATAGAAAACATGTAATTTTTAAGTAAAAAACAAAACCAACTTCAATTCACGTATAAGAATTTAAGATTATCGTTAATTTCTTCACGATCCCATGATCAGATTTAAACCAAATTAATATGGGACCACCTGCGAGGTAACACCTTTCCTTTAAGAAGTTATAGAAATCGGTTAACGTGGTCCAAAGTTATGCGTTGACATACATGAAAAAAAAAGAAATTCCGACGAACTGATAACTTTCTCCTTTTTGTGAAGTCGGTTAAAAAAAATAAAATAAACAAACCAAACAACCTTATTAAAAACATATATATAAATATATTATAAAAATCTTATCGACTCGAAAAAATGATTCTCACACTACATTGTGACCATTTAAGTCAAATTCCTCAAAACTTGAATACAGACATTTGCAGTATTAGTGCCTTCAAATGGCGTTTGAGTACCGTTGTTAGCGTTATGTTGCTGGTAATTGGCATTCACGTGTTACGGAAGTGGAAATATAGGTAAGTGTATTTAAAATATGCAAGGGCCCATACATATGCATTAATAATTTAAAAAATATGCTATTTTAATATTTTTATTTTTCGATCGTTATCTTAATATAGAAACGACCTAACTAATTTTCTTTCGAAATTTTTCTTTGTGCCCAGGTCGGTAGATTACTCACTAAAGGCCTAAGAGAATTTAAAAACATCTACTGCATCAATAAACTAGTTTCGATATTGACAAAACCCGGGATTTTGAATAAATTCCCAACTTAAGAATTTCGAGTTTTTATAAAATGTTGTAACTAGTCTGTAAAGACACACGAATTTTAGATAGGGCCTTAGTTGTTAAGGTAACGATATATAGTTCGATCAACATGTTATAGTTTGAAATTTTCGGTCGAACAAATTTGAGTTAAACAAAAAGTGATTATTAAAAAAAACCAAACAAATAAATGTTTTTACTTATTAAAGTTTAAGGCTGTCCAGATTAAGATAATTATTTCTATGTGATCAGTTGCCTTGAAAATTTTCAGAAGAATACCCTGGCAATAAGAATCAAAAATTTTCTACGCCCAAGTATGATAGACATTTTATTTTATTATATTATATATTGTTTATAAATCGGCGATGGGCATCGCCTTGCCCGCGGGCAAAGTTCTTTTGAGCTTTCTACACATTTTGTATGGGCGCGTGCAAAGTAAAATCTCTCTCTGGNGACATTTTATTTTATTATATTATATATTGTTTATAAATCGGCGATGGGCACCGCCTTGCCCGCGGGCAAAGTACTTTTGAGCTTTCTACACATTTTGTATGGGCGCGTGCAAAGTAAAAGCTCTCTCTGCCCATCGCTGTTATAATTGAATTATATTAGTTCTGATCCAGTACTCCATGAACTTACAGGATTTTACACGAAATTGCAGGAAGTTGCATGAAAAATGTTCCCGTACTCCAAAATCCTCCAAAATCCTGTAAATGAGAGCGACTTTTGGAGAGTTGTGTAGAGAATGAAGTTGCAAGATTTTACCCGAACTTTTTCTTCTGGTAAAATCATGAAAAGTGTCAAGCAATCACTGGTTGACGTTTTTACAGGAAAAATGGATTTTTTGTTCCCGTACTTTTTGTTGTTACTCACTTTTTACTCTCACTTCAGAGAGTAATTTTGCTGTTTGACAGTTTTACAGGATTTTTCACAGAGCTATTTTGATATATCAAATGTTTTGAGTCATATGTTATTGAGAAAAATATACCGTAGTAATTTGACAATTTAAAAATTATATTTCTCGACTGAGAAATAAGATATTCGAGCTAACTCAACGGCACACAGTGTGCTTTTTTAACACTTTATGCGAATTAATGGTATCGCTTGCGACAGAAGCAATATTTTGATATGACACAAAATGGCTTTGAAAGCTAATGTAATTGCCTTTCACGAAAAAATATTGCCACTGAGCCACAATTACTCCTTGACCTTAAAAAAATTGGTCAAAAATAGTGTTATTCGAAAAAACATGTTAAATCCAACGGGTATATTAAAAAAAAAAAAAACATTTTTTATATTTTTTATTATACTAATATGTTGAGACGAGAAAGACGATTCCAAAGTTTAAAAAAACGAAAAAAGTTTCAACCTCTCAATTTGAAAAATACATTATATATTGCATTTTCTTCTATTTGCATGCAGGTGTGCATCCTTCACACAATTTTATATCCCTCGAACAATAAGTGCGTTTTAGTTTATATTGCCCCTATTTATGTTTATTATTAACCAAATATATTGCTTATACATACTTGAACTAAATGCTAATTTGATTGCACAAAATTCCAAAATAACCGCAGCGATGGTACGTACTAAGTATGTATGTAAGTATTTACAAGTAAATGATTAAAAATAAAATGCCTATAATTCGTTCAAAAAAAAAGAAGCAAAATATTCTAAAGTAAACAATAAATCAAATGTAAATATGTATACATATGTATGACTGTATGCATGTTTGTTCAGAGGTAATAAATTGGTGTATTTAATGTAAACTTACATATGTATATGCTATATGTATGTATGTATGTGCAAATGCATGTTGTCAATGAAAAATGTGCACACTTTGGTTAACCAACGAAAGTGTTTACATACATGCATTTGTAATACCTAATGTGACCAACCGTATTTCTTTCGGAAGTATAGTACTTTTTTTTTAGCTCTTGTACTTCGTACATCGATGTACAGTCAAATGTACTTCTTTGCAATATTTTATACTTCAGGTCCTGTAGTTATCCGATCTTCTGGACGATCGTCACATGGCCTGGGCGATAAATTCGTTCAAACCATTAAAGTCTACGGTGACCGATGGTATTATACTTGCGAACTGCGTGAGCACCGGGTACATCCCCAAGGCCTGGAGGGTAGTCGGTGTTGCGTTCATCCCGAATGCCGGAAGAACCTCTTATGTTTGTCCTAGGGATTTTAGGCCTGTAAGTCTGTCATCCGCTATAGAGATGGATAGACCTCGTGACTATCTTTCAAGAGCTCAAACATGCTTATCGAAAGGCCGGTGGATACCACGCTGCTCACATTGCTAAAGTGGTCAGAGGCAGCCTTCACGCAGTAGGGGCCTTCTCGATATCGAGGGGGCTTCAACAATGTCACTCCAGAGGCAATAGTCAAGTCTATTCATAATCTGGGGGTTGAAACTAACCTAATAAGGCTTATCTACAGCTTACTTTGTGACAGAACTGTCGCGGCGGAGTAGTGGTGTTCTCCCTGACCTGCTCTCCATTGCGGTTGTAAACGACCTTCTAGAGGAACTGGAAAAAGGGGGATGTCGGGTGATCGCCTATGTAGATAATGATCTTCTGGTTAGAGGCCGATTCCTGTACACCCCTTTTTTGTGCCTCAAGGTTACCTGTTGCAGATAACTAGGTGGGCGATCAACGGCGGCCTCGCAGTAAATTCCTGCAAAACGGAACTGGTCTTGTTTACCAGGAAGTACAAGATACCCGCTGTTGCCCTTCCCTCGAGTCAGGTTGTTCGTCTGCGGCTCTCCGACAGGGTCAAGTACTTAGGCTTGATCCTGTATAGGAAGCTGTCGGGGAAGCCTAACATTGAGTAAAAGGTAAGGTCTCTCGCCCAAAGTAATTTATTAGCTCCATGGAACCAGATTTAAGCTTAGCTTGTTTCACGGAGCCCTTGTCTGGAGAAAGCTTTACTTGTAAATTAGGAATTAGTGGAGTATTAATAACCACACCTATATTGGCGCTTAACGTCATGTTAAATACGGCGCCTGAGGATATTGCAGACAGAATTGTACAAGCACGCTATTAGGCTAAGGGAAACCGGGTGGCAATACTCTAGAGTGCTGGGTGGCTTTGACTTCGCCCTGAACACATAGCGTCTCGGAAATACTTCCCAGAAGCCCCTCCTCTACCTGTCTTCCCTCAAGATAGGACTGGGTAGGTCGGGGTTATTAAGGCTTCCAGACTTCTGCAGTGTCTTTCAGGTGGAAATAGCTGCCATCAAGGAAGCGGTAGGCTCACTCCTAAAGGGTGTGTCGATGCGTTAGAAATCGTTAAAGGAATATCTGACTTCTTTATCCATCGCGTCAGAGTACTTCTTAGGTACTTATTCTAGTTGCTCTGTCACTGTGATCGCGGAAAACTGCGCGGCTGATGACCTGATGTTGGAAAGGCACCCTTAAAACGTTATCTCCAGATAAGGAGCAACTAGGGACGCCTCTGTCCTCCTACGGTACACTCTGGGATGGTTGGACCTAATGTGAGCTCGGCGAGCGCTAGACTAACACGCATACTTCGTACTCGCGATAATGAAATTGTATACTTTACTAAATACCTAATAAAATGGACTGAAGAAAGCGATGCTCCTCTTTCGACATAAATAGGAAAATAAGACGTTTCTCTTCTGCAACAAATATTTTTATAAGACACTTTAAAATACTTTTTGCAGCGCAAGTAACGAGTGCAGGGGCGGATCCAGCGGGGCGTTTTGAGGGTTAAACTACGTGTCAGTCAGTGGCAGACCAACGGGGGGTGTTTTAATACATATACGCCATATTATACATACATATTCGCAATATTAAAACACACCCCGTGCGTTGTGAGCTCTCAGGGATAGAAACTAGCCGCATTCGAAATTTGGCAATCGGCTCTCGGCGTTAACCTAACCCAACCTAACCTGTACTTCTTTGAGTTTTGAAATAGTTGGTCACATTAGTAATGTCTAAAAGTATATAAATGATTTTTGTGCGGTGAAGTGTTTTCGTGGTATAAGAAAATTTCGCAAAATTTTAAGTAAACAAAAATATTACTTTGTAAACAAATGAGCAGCAAACGTAAAAGTAAATGAGAGAAATAAGAAAATCAACGGCAGTTTATAGAATGAGGTAATGAGCGAGTTTTTCACATATGGATGTATGTATAGGCGGCAGAAAAAAAAAACAGAAAAATAATTTCAATATAAACAATGTGCTTAAATTTAGCATAAATGATTAACGTACTTAAAAACAAACGCAATTGTAGCACGCATAAAATGCCAAATTTAGAAAAATTCGAAAAATTGTATTTTGTGTAGATGAGGGTTCCTAATGCATAATCAAATCTTTCGTCACTACCCCACCAGTTTGTAACCACGGCCCGCTCTGGGATAAATTTTCGCTTTGTCTTCACGTTCCATATTTATTACTTTCCAACACTGGCCAGAGCAATACGTCTGCATTTAGGTACCACTTTTTTGTCTATTAAATGGTCAGGACGAGCTGGGCGCCAGTTCGGGACTATTTGGGGACCAGTTCGGGCACAGTTTTGAACTTCTTTGGTAGTAGTCCTAGGTGGGGAAACGACTTTTATAACACCGTGCGACAGTAAATTTTACACACAAAAAAATTAATATATTCGCGAAACTATGGGTAAATTATAGTAAAACTGCGTACTTAGTTTTTCTCTCTGACGTCAGGTTTTTGTTTTTTTAAGATTTTGGAATTTAAAAAATGTGATTATTTCAAAAAATTATTTAAAAAATTCAGTGCAATGTAGGATACAAATAAGTGTATCATATAAAAGAAAAAATTCTGTAGAATTATAACAGAATTCATTTGCTGTTGCATAAGGACGAACGGGTATGGAATGTGTCCTTTACAAATTTTGTCCTTAAATATCCTTGAAAAGTTGCAAAATATTTTTTTTTGAAAAACTTATTGTTTGTGGACTAATATACGCACGACCTCATCATCGAATTTCGTCCTGCAAACTTTATTAACTTAAAAAGATAAAATTTATTTAAAGCGCATTTTCAATACCTATTCGTCCTTGAAAAACAAAAAGCGCATAAACATAGCTAAGTTTCATGTTCAGAAAGATCTACCTTAGTGTATGAAACAGTTAAAATTTCTCGACGAAAGGGGACGATTGTCGGGTTCACTTTGACAGACTAAGCAAATTTATAGCCCAAAGGAGTTTATAGATGATTTTTGGAACTTAACGACATCTTTCATTATATAGTATGTACATATGTACATATGTATACATATCGTTATCATCATGAGTTAAATCACCATCAATTCAAAACATCTGCATTTCGCTTTGCTTTCGTAAATATTTTCATGTGTTGGGGCAAAAACCCGGTCAAAATCAGTTAACCGAACAATGCCAAATGTCTGAGCTCTTTTGTAGCTACAAAATATCAGACCAATTTTTCATGACACATTATTTTCAATAGCATCAAAATTTCCTAGAAACGCGAGCAAAGCTGAAAAGCACAAAAACAACGAAAATAAATATAAACAAAAAATGATTAAAATGGAAAAATGTGTTTTACTTATGGTATTCCCTACAATTTTCTCATAAAGTCACACACACACGCGTGCACTGGCGGGTGTGCATATGCATGTAAGTTTGTACAAAATGAGGCGCGAGTCAACCCAGCTGTCAAGTGCCAAGTGGTACATATGTATGTACATATGTCGGCTACAGATACAGTAGACTGAGACGACTAAACGCCATCGCTTTGTAATCTCGATTAACGCGATCTGTGATATTAATTAGCGGACAACAAACAATAAAAGGCACAATTTTGTAGAGAAAGGTACATAGATGTACATATGTAGCTATCCAATCCTAAAAGGGTCTTGGTAGGCGAATTCTTTATTACAATGGGTTCGACCATTGAAGCTTTGAAATGGATGNTTGTAGAGAAAGGTACATAGATGTACATATGTAGCTATCCAATCCTAAAAAGGGTCTTGGTAGGCAAATTCTTTATTACAATGGGTTCGACCATTGAAGCTTTGAAATGGATGAATCTTTGTATGGCCAAAGCAGGACAGTAACATAGAATATGCTCTTAAGTTTCATCATCTTCAAGGTAGAGCCGGCATTCCGATTGTGTGGTCACACCTATTCGGTGCAGGTGGAATCGCAATCAGTTGTGACGAGTCAGGTCTCCCGAAAGTAGCCTGATGCGATTTATATTTTCTAAAATAGTATCACTGCTGTTGAAAGGGTAGCCGCAGAGCCCGGTCTATCTATGGCAGCCACCGCTCGTCCGTACTTACTACCTTCAAAGTTAAACCACTCAGTAATCAAGGCTCTCGAAAAGGACCAACTGAGATCACAGATGGTTTAGGTCCCGGAAAGGAGTTTCTCCCCTTCCTCAAATAGTATCGCCGATAAAATCTTATATGCAAAATTTCAAAGATTGTTCGCGCGGTAAATAGCGGAAATGCTCTTGTTATGGATCGCACGATGAACACTGAGATTTATATAATATCTAGTCTTTACACCTGTTACACATAACAGCGGTGGTATGCGCTCCGTCAGCAAAGAGCCATCGGTTTTAAGCAACTTGGTTGGAATTCTTTCTGCTCCGCCGACTTGTTAATTTTTAGCCGAAATATTACCGTTCTTATATAGCCTTGGACAACTGGATGATTTCATTTTTGAACTCAAAATATCTTCTACCCTATCAGCTATTATTCAATAGATTTATTGGCTTACGAGTAATTTACTATAGTTATAAACTCGCCCTTTATCGTGAATATGCGTTTACAGTTGTTGCATCGATGATGAAGCTACTTAAATACATATGCACATACATACACGATGAAATATAACTGATAACAGTTTTGATGATTTCTTTGCCGATGTTGTTGATAATAATGATGATTTGTTGAGGGCAATGTCGTTTACGCTGGAATTCGTTGTTCTCTTTCATTTCAGGGAAAATTTTGCTTGTACTTACATACAAACATATATATGTAGATGTACAACCTCATATTTTTGTTTGCCTTTGCCGTGATGATGGTGTGTAGAGATGTCGCGGGACTAAATATTAAATCCCGATCCCGCCCATCTCGACGGTTTTCAGATTGCTACCATAGGTCACGCGGATCCCGAAACTCTTCACTACATAAAATGCATATGACTTTGAAATTAATTTTAAATAATCAGCCTAATCACGAGTTAAAATTTCCCTTTACCGGTTCACTTTTGGTTTCCAAGTATTTACAGTGGGCGGATGAAAAATTTTCTCGGGAATTTTCGGGCGAAACTCAGAATAAGGCAGAATATATTTGAATATATTTTTCGTCATACTGAAAGATCTCCCGCACCGCACCCATCTCTAATACTGTGCGCTCTTCGCAAATATCCTCATACGTAAATAGCCATGCGATCTTTTAGAATCCAGATACAAAAACTTATGTATGTGTATATATTTATGTACATAAGTATACAGTGAGTTTCAGTCAAAGCCGTACAGTAAATTTGTTCCATATTGTGAAAGTATTTTGTTTTATTTAAATTTTATTAAAAATATTGTTTATATTAGATAAAACGAGATCCATAAAACTCTAACACCCAAATTCATTAAAAGTAAAGAAGACTTTAACTGCTTTATAAGTCAAAAAGTTGTATGAAAAGTTCACTTTATAGAGCTCTATAAACATATTTTATTTTTTTTATGAATAAGACCGTAAGTTTCTAACCTTGTTTTAATTAAAAAAACTCAAATTTTCATCAAAATTTCGCACTTTTTATTTCGATTTTTTTCGAGTGTGTTGCGCATTTTTCTATATAAAAATAGATTTTTTTCAAGCGTTATATGGAAGAAAATGCGTAACATCCTCAAAAAAAAAAAAAAATTCAAAAATCAACTTTGAGTTATATGAAGTTCGTTGTAGTATGAACTATATATTTATTAAGAATTAATAAAATTGATATAAAAAAACTTATTTTAAAAATATGGAAAACATTTACTGTACGATTTTGGCTGACACTCTTTGTATGTATGGACATGCATCTATAAGTATGTATGTATGTATATCTGACAAATTTAAGGCGCACATAAATATGTTGTGTATGCTTGGGATTACCATTTGTTGTGACATCATTCGTTAGGCATGAGCGGCCCATCATTCATCCAACATGCACACACAAACTTATGTAAACAAGCTTAATGAAAATGCGTGTGGACCAGAGATGCCAACTCATTTTGTCTTTCTCCCCGTTCGTCATCGCGAAGTTCCCCGATTTTCGTTGAAATTCCCCGCACTGTCATCATATAAACTCCATTATAAAAAACTAAATTTTTTTAATGCAATTGCTTGAAATTTAATGTTAAACTTTTTCACAAATTTTTTATAAAATATGTAATATCTTATTGTATAACATAAGTCATATAAGTCAAAATAAAAAACTTTTTGCAAAACTCACAAACATTCAACAAATAAAAAAAAAAATCATCAAAATTTTGAACATTTTACTCGTAATTTTTAGAAGCAAATTTAATGTTATTATTATTCAATGTTAGATACATATTAATGCATATACATATTAATAAATGAATGAACAATTGCATTATTNAACTCACAAACATTCAACAAATAAAAAAAAAAATCATCAAAATTTTGAACATTTTACTCGTAATTTTTAGAAGCAAATTTAATGTTATTATTATTCAATGTTAGATACATATTAATGCATATACATAATATGTATATATAAATGAATATAAGTTTAATTAAGAAAACGGCAATCTGGAGCAAAAAGTTCATTTAAAATTTCGAACGAGTCCGTTCGATCAATGCAGTGACCTACTGCATTGAACTAACTAGTTCGTGAACTTCCCAACTGTACTGACTAGGCGAATTAATTTCGCCTTGATTGCTGACAGCAATGTTTTTATAATGTTGGCAGAGTTGCAATTGTGACTAAAAAATACAATTTTACAAAAAGTATTCTGCACTCTAGGTAGTTTATTTAATGATCCCCGCAAAAAGCGCAAGTCATTCCCCAAATCCCCGCACCGACACAAATTCCCCGCAAATCAGGGAATTTCCCGCCAGCTGGCATCACTGTTGTAGACATACCGACATGCAAGCATAAATGTACATACATACGCATATTTTACATGCATTTGCAAATATACTTTATATGTTTACAAATTCGCTTATTTGCAATACAAAGCAGCCTAATGCGTTGACAGCAATAATAATTGGCTTGCTTTATATTTTCTTCTTGTTATCGAAAGAATATCCTCGTTGATAGTTATAACTCGTACAATTGAATTGGTGTAGTGTAAGTAAATCAAATACATATTAGTTTGATTGCTTGTGAAGGAAGTGAAAAAATAATGTATGTAATTGTATTCTTACTTGTGTTTAAATGGAACGATAGAAGAGAGATGGAGTTCTTAGCGCAATTGCAGTATTTATTACAAACACCTGCAGATGCTGCTCAATTGGTACATACATGTGTATCACGGTGGAGAGAATACAGAAGGCGGCAATACCGCTAATCGGCCCTCAGTGAATTTGGCAGAATCAGCTGTTTTGCTGACACCACAGTCGAGATGACAGCAGTAGTGATGTGCTGAGTCAATACTTTTAAGTATCCAATACTCACGATACTCGGTATCGAAAAATTTAGGTTTCGAATAAAAGCGCATNACGAACAATGCTTCATGCGAAAGTCGCTTAAAAACCTTGGAGACTCTGCTATAGACAACTGGGATATCCATGAAAATCCTTCTTACAGAATCCAAATGGAAGCACGCCGTAAGTGTATCGGATATCAGCGTAGGATTCAGCTGTGTACGATCAATCTATATTTTTTAGGGGATGCGAATTGAGGCAAATGTCACTGGTAGAAAGCTGAAGAGAGGAGAATCTTAGTAACTAACCCGTTTTAAGGCACTACAAATTTTTTCTTTGGGAAAGGAGCTCACTTGGTGCTATATGTAGTTGCTGTTCTTTGTAACTAGACGCTAATACTGGCTGCAAGATTATCTCTGGACTTAATCGAACTGTGCTCTAGAATAATTGTATGTAGAGAAAAGGATCGAATAAGCGGTAATAAGGGTAAAATATTAATTAGTACACCCTCAAATAATTTTACTTTGTCTATCCTCTCTAATTTAAGCTCTTTAGGTACTTAACTAACCACTGGTCCCGGACTATTAAATAAATTGTCAGCGCAAATTAAAATTCAATACATAACTATTTCCGGGAAAGCATAGGGCATTTTTCTGACTCCCGGTATTGTGAAAATTAAGTAATCCATATTTTTGATCGCCAATAATAATTTTTGTATTCGAAAAGGATTATTCTCTTAATTTTTATCAAAACCGCATACAACATTTATGAAAGTGCAAAATTAATTCGAGACTCGGCTCATAAATATGCCTTTTTCATTTATTTTCTTAAGAATATTCCTTCCTCTATAGGTAGAGGCTTTGCTAGCTTAGAGAGAAAAGTTGCTAAGTGGCTAAGATATGGAAATCAAGAGAAATTAAAAATGCATCACTTCCAAAAGGATTAAGCTCTTTAATAGTTGGGAATAATTGGAAATTTGGCAAGATACTAAGAAATCTTCTTCGGATTAGGGATGCAGATCGGCAATGAAAGCTCGATTTACCGGTATCGCGATATTCTATATTCACGATATCCGATACCGATATATGTATCTACTAAAATAATAGCGGTGTATTGAATATCGGAAATATCGAAAACGATATAGTTAATTAAAATGTACAGGCCAACAATTTGAAGAACATTTTTTGGTGCCGAGACATCGTTAGTGGTTTGTTAAATAAGCCAATATTGGGTGTGGATTTTTTGTTTGTAGTTTTGAATATAACGGTCATTTTATTTGTTGTAATCAATACTTCTGATTTGATTTCTGATAGTGATTTCGAAAAATAAGCATCTACAAAGCCAAAACCTTTCACCCAAGAATAATTATCTATCTAGGGAATCTCCAGAGGTATTGGCTTCTAGATTAAAAGAAAAAGCGTGTTGGCGTCAGGTGCAACGGCAAAATCGTCAATTAGGCAACGCTGCTTGCTGCCATCTTTCATTCAGAAAATTATATTGTTTTTTGTTCATATTTGCAAGTCGCTATTGTGGAAATGGATCTGGCAGAATATCGCAAATCCATTTTCCGCTTCAGGACATAAAATCATATGGTCCTTCCCTTCCCATCCTTTTGCACATAAAGCTGGGCCTTATGAAACAATATGGTCACAAAAATAGGCAATTTTTTAACTATTAAATTTTATTTTTAATCCAAAAGCCCAGAGAGCATTAAGAAAAGTTTCCGGTATTTCAGATATCGAAATAAAATATTGTAAATTAACCGATGTACTGACCATAACAGTTTTATAGATATATCGACTTTAGCGACACCTAACCAATGGAAACATGGTGCGTGAAACCAGCACCTTTTTTTAAAGAAGAAATTTAATAGTAAACTTACCAGCTATAGCCAAGTACCATTCCGGTACCATGCAGAAATTTTATATAAATACTCGTCATACGTATGTATGTATGTATTAAAACCATATACATTTGCTGAATTTTTTTTCCAAAAAGTATTCAATTCGCGGTAAATTTTTTCTTTAAGAAAAAGTGATGGCTTCGCGCACCATGTTTCCCTATTCCTACAGGGTTTCCACACAAGTCGCTTGGCATCTTGCCGTACACAAGTGAAAATGCATTGTGGCAGGTGTGTGGTGGCAATTGAAGTTGGCAAATCCCACATAACATACAAACATTCCACACATATAAAACTGCATACAATTACATTNGTCGCTTGGCATCTTGCCGTACACAAGTGAAAATGCATTGTGGCAGGTGTGTGGTGGCAATTGATGTTGGCAAATCCCACATAACATACAAACATTCCACACATATAAAACTGCATACAATTACATTCATACATACATACATACATACATACATAGTAGATATGGAGCATGTGGCGCATATGCACTAAGTGTTACTCGTTCAACAGCGGTGCATTTAGATTGTTTGTTGTTTTCTGTTTGCTTTTGTTGTTTTATTATTATTATGTACACTTACAGCGTGCGGTGCGTTTGTTTTTGTTGCAAACACTATTTGTGGTGCACTAATTGGTGTAAGGTGTAGTCGAGCCGATAAATCGATTTGTGTATCTTTGGCCAAGTGGCACTTGGCGACGACAATACAACGCCGAATTTATGTGAAGTGGAGCTAATGAATATGTACATACTTTAGGGTGATCCACACTTTTTTTCCAGCCAGCCTCTATAGCTGAAAAATATCGAAAACAAGGGGACTCGCATTTTGAAATCATGTCGCTGGGGCATTTTTTCATAACAGTTGCTGTTAAAAATGAATATTTTTGATTCGAATAAAAATATACATTACCCTTCAGAAGTTTTCAAACAATAAATGCGTATTTAACTTTAAAATTTTACAAACTAACTATTTTTTCATAACCGATAATCTCAGCTTTTATTTAATTTATGTGTTCGCACGTTTTGGACAAAATTTTTTGATCCAAAAATATTTACTTCCAACGATTTTATAGCACTTCTACAAAAAAATGTATTNTACACTTACAGCGTGCGGTGCGTTTGTTTTTGTTGCAAACACTATTTGTGGTGCACTAATTGGTGTAAGGTGTAGTCGAGCCGATAAATCGATTTGTGTATCTTTGGCCAAGTGGCACTTGGCGACGACAATACAACGCCGAATTTATGTGAAGTGGAGCTAATGAATATGTACATACTTAAGGGTGATCCACACTTTTTTTCCAGCCAGCCTCTATAACTGAAAAATATCGAAAACAAGGGGACTCGCATTTTGAAATCATGTCGCTGGGGCATTTTTTCATAACAGTTGCTGTTAAAAATGAAAATTTTTGATTCGAATAAAAATATACATTACCCTTCAGAAGTTTTCAAACAATAAATGCGTATTTAACTTTAAAATTTTACAAACTAACTATTTTTTCATAACCGATAATCTCAGCTCTTATTTAATTTATGTATTCGCACGTTTTGGACAAAATTTTTTGATCAAAAAATATTTACTTCCAACGATTTTATAGCAGTTCTACAAAAAAATGTATTTGCCCCATATAAAATAAATAAGTACTTATTTGGAAATCTTCAGAGGCGCGGTTAAATATTAACCGATTAAAAAAAAAAAATTCGGTCCCTATTTTCCATTTTCTCTAATTCTGGGGGTGATAGTAAGAAAATTCTAAAAAGTTGCTTTTCCTGTGTATTTTTGGAACACCCTAATGTAGTATGTGCGTATATATTAATTTGTATGTACGTTTATAGTACTTGCAGCACTTTGTTGANAGCTGTTTTTCATGGCAGAAATACCCTCGGAGGTTTGCCATTGCCTGCCCCATATAAAATAAATAAGTACTTATTTGGAAATCTTTAGAGGCGCGGTTAAATATTAACCGATTAAAAAAAAAATTCGGTCCCTATTTTCCATTTTCTCTAATTCTGGGGGTGTTAGCAAGAAAATTCTAAAAAGTTGCTTTTCCTGTGTATTTTTGGAACACCCTAATGTAGTATGTGCGTATATATGGATTTGTATGTACGTTGATTTGATACTACTTGCAGCACTTTGTTGTATGCGATACGTGGTTTTCTATTCGCTATCTTTATTTGGCTATTTTATGAATGAGATTTGTAGATTTGTCTTTAAGGAAGTCTACTGAATTTGAGGAGGTCTGCACTATAGCTTGGATTTTGACTTTCAACTTGTAAGCAAAAAAAAACAGAAACATAAAAGATTAAATAAAAAACTTGTAACATGCGATTTTTCGAAATACAAAAAAAAAGAAATATAAATTTTAGAAGTAAGATTTATGTTTATACATATGTATGCCTTTTCAGTAAATTCAATAAATTTCTTTCTTTAATCCAGAATCCACCACACATTATTGTTGTATCATAATCTGCGTGCTGCCGTTGCTTTGCTGTTGTTCGCACTAAATACAATCGAATTAGCACGCGCGCTTTTGCCCATATCAGCACAACAATTACAGCAACAACAAGCAGCAGCTGTTAACGTTATGGGGGATAATTATGCGATCTTAATCATTGGCAACGACTTGCTGTGGAATGCCCTGGCAGCGCTCTTCCTCACCATAATACTAATGTGGTATCATCGCGTGATGGAGGTGAAGAAGTCGACAAGTGAGTAGTAGATTAGATAAATATTAATTGATAGCGCAGAAAAAAAAAAAAACATTTTTGGCTACGAAATACTAACTTTTAAATGACCAAATGAAAAAGTGCTAGTTTTTGTATTTTTTGTTTTCTTTCATGTTTTTGTTAACATAAATTTCCTAACTTTTTGAATTTTTCTTCAATCGTACACTTCACTCAATGCTTTATTTAAATCTGCTTTTTTTCAGACTACCTCTACTTTACATGCATTGTTGAATTATTTATTTGTTTTATACGTACTTATGAGCTTGCTGAGATTTCCTATTTTCAAAATATTTACGAAATGGAGTATTGTCTGCAAGTATTATCAGCTGTTTCGTTGATGGGAATGGCGGCAATTGATGGTTTTACATTATACAAAGAGGTAAGAGGAAATAAAACGAATGTGTAACATAAAAAAGCGAAAAAAGTTAATACATATATTTCTTTAATTAAAAAAAGGCTCGCCAATTTCGAATTATTTTTTTTATAAGGAAATTAGAAATTTTGTATGAGAAATATTTTTGCATTTCGAGTTTTCCATTTAATAGAATCCCCATAATTAATACAGCAGCAGTTTTTGCCTCTTTTAATTATTCCTCGAATTTTTTGCATTCATTACAGCGTTTTCGCCCTGATTATTTAGAAGATTATGAGAAAATCGGCTACAAACACACTTTGGCAACATTTTATTCGAAAGCTTGTTTTTGGTGGCTGACTCCCCTGCTATGGTTTGGTTATAAAGAGCCCCTAGAAGTGGAAGATTTGGGACAAATGCGTTTGGAGGATAGCGCGCGTGCGCATTACGATCAATTCTTGTTGATCTATAAAACAGCAAAGGTGGTAAGCAATGAAATGAAAAATTTAATTTTCCGAAATAAGGTAGTTGGTTATATTTATTTATAAATACATATGTATATTTCATGAAGAAAAAAATTTACGGGTCAACTTGGCTTCTCTGAAGTGGTGCAGAGAGAAGTAGATAATTTGTAATCAATGAAACCTTATGATTTGATCTTGTTATTTAAAAAAATGTATTTCTGGATTTAAAGATTTGATTTAATTAATTCTAATTCTAATTTTGTTAAATGCAATTTAATGTAATTTTATTTTTATTTAATTTAAGCTAATTTTATTGAATTAAACTTAATTTAATTTAGTTTAATTTAATTTAATTTTGTTTTATTTGACTTTATTTTCTTTTATTCTATTTTATTTTATTTAATTTTACTTTAATTTATTGTATTATATTCTATTTTATTTAATTTTAATTAATTTACTTTAATTTAATTTAATTTAATTTAATTTAATTTAATTTAA
>NW_016159346.1:12483-39758 GCF_001687245.7 Rhagoletis zephyria | reverse complement strand
TATTTTATTTTATTTTATTTTATTTTATTTTATTTTATTTTATTTGTTTATTATTTTTTGCTTTCCCTTCATTTCACTTCCCGTTCCTTTCCGCGCCAGTCCTTCGATATTCAGTTATTTTACTCACTTCCGATTAAGTATCGATTCAAGTAATGCATTTTTATAAACTTCTTTACTTCCCCAGAAAAATGGCGATCGTCCACCCTCATTGTGGCTTTGCTATTTGCGTAGCAGCTGGAGAATGTTTATGTTGGGCGGACTACTGAAGCTTTGCGGTGATTTATTTGCATTAATTGGCCCACTTGCCATTCAACAAATTGTGCAGTATATCGAAACCATGTACAATACGACTTACGCGAATTGGTTGCACTCAAATAGCACTAACAACTACAACACAAGCGCCACGACTCTCAACGACAACATCAACAATTCGAATATTGTGCAACGGGGTGTACGGGCAAGTGCGGCTAACCATCGCTATGATAGTGTTGAAATTGTTAGAAATAGATCAATTACGCCAGGGGGAATTCAATATCTCTATAGTGACCACAGAAACAACAATGGTAGTGACAGTAGGAGTAGCAGCAGCAGCAGCAGCAGCAGATTTGGTAATTTCCATGACAGCAGTCGCATTAGTTTGCAAACAGCAACAACAAATTGGGTTACAAATGCCTTGACAGCAATCTTAACCACTAACAGTGCTGATAGTAGCATCATTTCGGCTGCTAATAGCAACAATAACAATAACTACCACAATCACAATTACAACAAGCACTTGATCAGCCCATCAGCTCAGGCCGCCGCAATGATAAGTGTGCCCAGTCCGTTAAGCGTTAGCCTCAGCAGCATCATCAACACTACCACCCACGCCACCACAAATGATAATAATCAAATGTTGAATGCCGGCATCGATTACAATGGCATTGAAGTGCAAATTTACTATCCGAATTGGTTAGATTTAGTGTCGAACGGTTGGGCTATAGCTTGGCTGGTGCTGATGGCCGCACTGGCGCAGGGCGCATTCTCACAAGCCTCTACACACATACTCAATATGACAGGCATACGAATAAAGACATCGCTACAGGGTTTAATCTATCGCAAAACATTGTTGCTCAATTCAAGTGTTGGACAAACAACAGCTGCCACTGGCGATGGTGGATATGATGAAGGATGTGATGATGGAGGCGATGGTGGGACAAAAGGACAAAAAACGGATGCGAGTGAAGTCGATTCTGCTATGGCAGCGGAAGAAGGTAAAGCAGGTGGCAAGGGTAATGTTGAACCAGATGTGGCTGGTGAGAACAATGGCGGCGTAACAGAGAACGATATGGGCGGTGAGTATTGAAGGAAGTTGATGAGAATTGCGTACGAGTGGGGGATATTTTTTCGTAGGAAAAAAAGTTAATAAGTAATTCTATTTTGTAAGCAGGTTGGTGATAATACAAAAACCTTACTGTATAACATATTTATATATGTAGATAGCAAGTTCTCTGAAGCGAATGGAGATGCAAAGGACCTTTCACATGGGCCCTACCGTTTTTCATCTCTTCTATCTATCCAGTCTTCCATACAGATTATCTTACTGGTTTGAGGAGTAGCATTAGGAGTGTAAATTAGGTATATGAGGGATAGGTAATGCTTCTCTGGAGAGGTGGAGAGGAGTGAGGCGGCGCAACTCAGCTCGTTTGAGTGGCAATTTAGTGAAGTCGTCAAACACCAACTGCAGGTCGCCCATATATGACAGCCCTATAACTGCAGAAAATCCGTCCTCGGCCAGTGGCAGCAGGACTCTGGATTTTGGCCATCAGAATGTACCTTAACCACGTTCTAGAGGCATTAAGAGGCCATGAGATGATCTAATGCAAAGACAATTTCTGACATCAGAGATGCTTGGTTGAGACGAACAGCTCATATTACCTTTGATAATGATGCCCTGTAGCGAACTAAGATAGCAGTAATCTGGCCGGCTGAAAAATAAAATCATCTTATAAAAAAACCTGAAGAGCGTGAAGAATTTCAACTTTGCTTCTTAGGGTTTTCCTAGAAGGGGCAGGCCTTGAGGCCAATATAGGTAGACAATCCTCTGGTGGAGTTTATAAATACGGCAAATGCTCCTGTGCAGGGTGATCACGGTAAACGTCGATGAGAACTCGGCTTCAAGATATGTGGCAAGAAGCATAGCGCAGGGTGGCGTGCACACGCCACTCTTTTGGAACCTAACCGTGAACTCTCTCTTGCGGGAGACGAAACGGGGAAGCGACAAGGTTGTTGCTTACGTGGATGACGTAGCCATCGAGTATAGGTGCAAGTTCCCGCCAATTCTAGTGGGAATTGATGCCGAGGGCACTTCGCGATGTAGCAAGATGGTCGACGTGCAGTGGCCTTTGTCTCGATTCAGAGAAAGTGGAATTTGGTCTTTTTATGAGAAGATAAAAAAAAACCGCTACTCACTCCACCTGAACTGAACGGGTGACTCTTAACTTTACGAATAAAGCAAGAAGGAGAAATAGTCTGTGGCCTTATATTCCTGCAAGAGGGCCATTGATAAGAAATATGGGTCGAGCGGTATATGCCGCTGGATCTACACAGCGGTGGTTAGACCGATTCTCCTTTATGGTATTATATTTAGTATGGCGGTCGGCTTTGAGCACGTCCGCAAATCTTAATATACTCAGCAAAGTACACAGGATTAGTATGATCTGCATTAGCGGAGCAATCCGGACAACACGAAATGATGCTTTAAATGTATTTTTGGATCCTCTGCCACTAGATCTAGTGGGTCAGCAGCTGGCATCTCTTGCTGCACTCCGGTAAAGGGAGAATTTCCTGCGTTCTGAAAAAAAGAACGCTTCCTTCCGGACCGTTTATTTCGACTACCGGACTACTGTGGGTCTTTCCAGGCTGAGGTCTCAGTTATAATAGAGACTGTAAACGAACTTCGTACTGTGAGTTCCTTCATAATTACATCAAATATTGTGTTGGACTGCCGCCGACCTCTGAAAGAGATGGCTAAGCAGAACAGTCTAAACCTCAACCTTTCTGGGGCCTTCGTTTTTTGAGTAACCTTGACAAATTGGGAGATTTAAACCCTAGGTGCCTGCGAAGTTTCGTCAATGATTCAAAATGGTTTAGAAAGGGGGAGTGAAAACCCAATTATTTCAAATTCTCTATTTTCAGGTTTGAGTGATGTGGGCGCCATAACAAATCTGATGTCGGAGGATGCTTTGAATGTCATGTCATTCTTTTGGATAGCGCACTACGTATGGGCGATACCACTAAAGGTATGTGTGTATACATACATATGTATGTGTAGACATATATGCACATGTATGAATATATACATAACTATGTATGCAAGTCTTTCTATAAGTATTGACGCATATAAGCGCAGCTGCAAATTCTTTTCGGCAATGAATTAAACTAGCAATTGCAATTTAAAATTTATTTCATTTTATTGCCTGGTAAATTGCTTTTACTTAAACTTATCCTGATTTATATGTATCTATGCACATACATACATACATATGAATTAACTATATCCACTGCTGCATGCGTATGTCTACATATTTGCTTGTGCATTTTAGCTGCATATCTATGTACATTAGGTCGCCTTTAAAAAGTGGCGGTTTTTCACTAGAATTATAGAATTTTTTATAATTCACCGTGCGATAAAAAAAAAAATTTGAAGCAATCAGTATACTCACGAAACTGTTGGCCAAATATAGTAAAACTGCCGTTTTAGGTTTTCTCCCTGACTTCAGTGTTTTTTTAAGGATTTTGTAGTTTCAAAAATTTCAAAAATTATTTAAAAAATTGAGTGCAATGTAGAGTAGCTACATGGGTTCCAATTGAAAGAGAAAATTCTGTAAATATTAAAAAATTTTAAATTTTTGGTTCACGAGGGGTGGACTCAACACTTATACATATAATATTTTCAAAAATTATTACTGCAAAATTTCAAGGATATAAATATTAAAAGGACATTTTCAGTACCTAATCGTGCTCATGCAATAAAAATTTTAACCGTTTTTCATTCTATTGAATGTTCTCTGAAATTTTTTAAATTATTTTTAGACGTTATCGAATTTTTCAAACTTCAAAGTCTTTTAAAAAATCCTGACGTCAGAAAGAAAAACTAAAAAACAGTTTTACTTTATTCGGCCCAATAAATTGATTTTTTTGTGTGTAAAATTTACTGTCGCACGTTGTTTCAAGACTTTCGCCCAAAATATTTCGGAAAAATATTGAGATCAATCTTATCCAGACCTCCTTAGCTTTAACTCTTTTATCGTCTGAGGTGACTTTTTGGAAAAAAAAATTTTTTTGAAATAAATTTGATTTATGAAAAACTCGATTTTTTTGGTATTTTCAAATTGGCACAGCTCAGCTAGATTTTATAACTCCGACTTCTCTTTTTATGTGTAGAATGATGAACCCTAATGCACATATTTACGTACATATGTGTGTGTCTTTTATCTACGTATTTAATTTATTTATGCTGCAATGCTCGAATAAATCTTTGATTCATTTCATGCATCAACTTAACTTTTTTTTTTTCTGTGAGTATTTTTCTTAATTGCAATGCTTCAATACTTTGACTTTTCTTTACTTTTAAGTATTATTTACAAGCACATGAAAATAAGTGCCTGGGCATGTTTTTCTTTTACATTTGTTGGAAATAATATTCGTGTAGGCAAAACGGCAATGGAAACGTAAGTTGTTATGCTTGACGTACGCTGAAATCCCTGAAAGTCTTGCATGCATACACACATACATATGTACAAAAAATATTTATTATGGCCAGTGTGTTTGCATGCAGGCCAAAGAAAAATATTGACATTTAAACAAAACTCTTGGCTGAAAGAAAGTGAATGGAAAACAGTTTTATTTATTTTATTTTATTTAAATTAAATACAAATTGAAACCACTTAAATAAGTGAATATAAATGCTTTGAATACTTTATACATACATATCAGCCAAAGAAATGTTAGTTTAAAAAAAAATATTTTAGAGCTGGTAAAGCATGTCAATTACTTTAATAACTGAGCTAAGAAATATAAGAATGAAACCAGTTTTAGAAACAATAAATTAAATTAAAAATAAAGCAATAATCAGTGCTGAATCTTCTAGTATTTTGGAAAACACTCTTTTTGGTATCATTGGAAAGCTAAAATTCCAATTAAGAAAAGATTGCAACGTATCCTGTGACAAAATAGATCTTAAGCCTAATGCATCACCTCAAATCAAATATAATTTTTACACACCATTTCACATCGATAAACATATTTTTTTAAACATGTATTTCTATCCCTTAGAAGATTTATGGCTGTACTTTTTAATGATGAGCCCAAATATATGTTTCATAAAAAAAAATTATAAAAAATCAATATTTTAAAATATTAAGTAAATTCGTGTTTAAGAATCCAATAATCCTAAATGTTTTCAGTGTATATAGAAATTTGAACCCTCTTTTGCCAGGGGAAAGTAAAATACCGCATTTTTCATTGTGATACAAAAAACGTTTGTTCTCTTCCTCCACTGTTTAATTCTCCTCCAGAGTATATGAGCAAATCTCGAGTTGTTTTTTTTTTTTTAGTGTCGACGGAGTTCCAGAAACAAGTACAATAAGAAATAAATCAAGTATTTGAACAGTTTTTAACTAAGGCAAAAATGTATCGAAATTACTAATTCTTTGACTGTCACTCGAAAAAATCATAATTGTTTTTTTTTTTTTTTTTTTAAATAAATTTGAGAAGTATTTAGTATGAAAGTTGGCATAAAATACAGCATATCTGTGACGTTTCAAGAGTGTGCGACTAAATTAAAAAAAATTACAGCATACAGAAGATCTGTCTCAGATATTTTATAATATTTGAAATTCAAGGATTTTTTCATTTTAAAAGTTTAAGAAACTCAAAATGTCAACATTAAACGGTGAAAATGTTTTTCTTGCCAAAACTGTGATTGTAAGATGATGCCAATATTTAATTACTTTTAAATAATAGGACTTTTAAGTTAAGGCGTGCGTGTAAACGTGTTAGCTGATTGTTTATGGTGCTACGGGGCGTATACGTCACATACACAGCTACGGGCATATGAGCACAAGTTGTTATTTTTACTTTTTTTAGTATACCTTTTTTAAGTTTTTTTAAATACAATTTCCCGATGGATTTTTATGCAAAACTGAAGATAATGCATTTTCTAAGATAAGTGTGACACCATTTTTGCTAAAAGAAACGTTTTTGTTAAAAAAATGTAACAACTCGTGAGATTTGCTCATACGTTCCACTGTGCTAGAGAATAGTAGGCTTAACATATTCATCACAAACAAAGTTTTTCTTCTTTTCGTTTCATTTGCTGCATTCAATGATACAGCAATGACATAATAAGAAAGTTAACAATTTTAAACTTAACTTTAAAAATATCAAATCACTCGCAAAAATTTTAATTTTGAAGATATTTTTGGTGTAAAATTTTGCTTTAGAAAAACTATTTTTTTTTTAAGATTTTTGATAAAAATATCTATCTCTTCATTGTCATTTCTATTCATTTATATATTTTTTCATCTCTCTTCTAGATCGGCATTGTTATGTATCTACTGTACCTTAAACTGGGCATCAGCGCAATTATTGGTTCATTTGTATGCATTCTAACGATGACTCCACTGCAATTTCTAATCGGTCGCGCAATGTCTTTCAATACGGAAAAAGTAGCGGTAAGGACGCTAAGCTTAAATTCTCAATAAACCTAAAATCCAAGTCAACGCAATTAAACTATAGACAAATATATAAAACAATACAAAACTCTTCAATAATGGAAAATTTAATAAAAAAGGAATAAATTGAAAATAAAGCAAACATAAATAAAAATATTTTTAAAAATTAAATGAAGTTCAAAATTAAATGTAATAATATTTAAAAGGTAAATTAAAAAAGAAAAAAAAAAATGATATCAAAAAAGATAAAAGTAGTGCTGAAAAATTAAAAAAAAAAATTAATTAATATTCTTATTTTTAAAACCAAATATTAAAATAAAAGGAAAGAAAATATAAAAAATGAAATTAACAAAAGAAAAACAGACTAAATTTTATAAAAGAAAAAAATAACACAAATTACATTAAAAAATTAAAAGAACTGAAAAAATTAAATAAGTTTATAAAAATTTAATGAAATAAAACAAATATATTTTTCCTATTAAAACAATAAAATACAAAAATTGAACTAACGCAAGAAAACAAATTAATTCAAAAAAGAAGAAATAAACAAATTAATATTCTTAAAATTGAATGAAATTAAAAAAAAATCTCTTTTTAAAACAAGATTTTTGAAAAGAAAATTAAACTAAAAAAAAAATATTTAAAAAAGGAAAAAAATATGTTTTCGAAAATTAGAAGAAATAAAAATATAAAATTTAAAAGAAAATTAAATTAAAAAAGAAAAAAAGTAAATTTAAAAAACGGACTTGAGACTGTTGTAGCGACGCGAGCTAAATGATGCACAAGTACTTTCTCTCAAAGTAGCTTCTCACCACGAGTGGTGAATGCAAAAGCTTTTTTCTAAGACATATTATGTATCTACATGTAGAATGCTCAAGTATTAGTTCTATATGCGAGCCTATGAAGTGGCCAATCTGTAATAAACTTAAGAAAAGTTCTAAACGCATGTTACTTTTTGGTAATTTTGGTTAGAATTATTCATTTACTTCCGCTGGAAATTATATTCTTTCTCACCCAGAATCGTGAAGCTGAGCTTAAGTCAATTATCTACTCATAAGAACGTTATCCATTGCGATTAGTACAAGGAATAGGAAAATTTTCTTAAGTTACTAAAATTAAAAGCGTTTTTTGTTTTTTTGTTTTTAATTCAAAACCACGCTAACGATCGTCGTTTATTGTCTCTTTCAGAAATGCGCTGATCAGCGCCTAAGGATGATTCACGATGTCTTAATGGGTATAAAAGCTATAAAATTTAATGTGTGGACGGAATCGTTTGTGCATCGTATTGATAAGACGCGCAAAAAGGAATTGAAATATTTATGCTGGGACTCTTTTTATTGGACATTAATGAGTAAGTGAAGTGTTTAAAAATGATTAGTTATTAGTTATTTATAAATATTTCCCATTTTCGCAGCCATTCTCACACACATATCCAGCGTCCTCATTAGCTACGTCACGCTAGCCGCATATGTCACGCTCGAAGGCGATGCCATGGAGTTCACCGCCAGTCGTTTATTCTCCGCTTTGGCTCTTTTCCAACAGCTCACAGTGCCTCTACTCATATTCCCCATAACCGTGCCCATAATTTTGTCCGCCGTCGTGTCGACCCGTCGACTTGAACGTTTTCTTAGCGCACGTGAAATACACAAACAATTCGAAGGTATACGTCATATGGCACGCATTCTCAGCAAAAGTGACGCCTCACTGGACTACTACGAGGTGCAAGACAAATTAAACAAGGAAGCGGCGTTAAGTGAAAGCGGCAGCGGTGATAGCCGCGGCTTAGGTTCGAATAGTGAAAAGCAACGCGTGCAGCGTGAGAATAAATTAAACGAACGTCTAACGTTAAAACTGCACATACCGGAGAGTCCAGCGCCATTGGCGCATTCAGAACCGCAAACGCCACTGATTGCGTCCGACGCAACAGCTGTTGATAAGAACTTGCTTACGCCGCGACGTAATAGCGAAGAACAATTGCTGGGCAGCGCTATGGGTCGTAAAATGAGTCAGCAGCGACGCGATTTGCTGCGTAATAGCCCCTATGTCGTGATACGGCCACGTAAGTTTCCCGGCAGCGCCACAGCGCAGGCGCATGCGCAGCTGACGCCGGCACAGCAGCTGGCGCATAAGCATATGGATTCGTGGAGTCGTGATTCGTTGGTGTTGAAGTTGCCGGACGATATGGCGGTGTCGGTACGTGATGCATGTTTCTCATGGCATCCGCAACGCGGCGACGAGACGCAACGGCTGAGCGTGCACAATGTGATAGTGCCGCGTAGTAAACTCACTATGGTGGTGGGTAAGAATGGCAGTGGAAAGACGTCGTTGTTGTCTGCATTGCTGATGGAGATGCCGTTGCTGCGGGGCGATATCATCTGGAATAAGTGAGTAGTTCATTAGAAGAGGGATAATTTACAATGTGACCATGTTAAGCCTTTTTGAGGCTAGATTTTTGCAACAGTGTTTATGGAGCAAAGCTAGCTTGGTATTGCGTAATCACTGAATATTTCGTTAAAATTTTCCCCTTCTAAGAGCAGCCGAATTAGAAGGTATACATAATTCCCACTTACTGTTTAATTACTGTTTATGTACAATGAAAAAGTGAATAAGGTCTACACCAAAGCCTCGGAGTGCAAATTTCATTTATGTTTCGTCCGAATTAAATTTATATTAATTGTAATTTTAATTTGATCGGCTTTCAAAAATTTCTCTTTTTCTCAAAGTATGTACATATGTATTTACTTCAGATATTTACTTAAGCATTCATGTCCCAAATCTAAAAAATTAAAACAATAAAAATACACAATTGCATGGATATGTGTGTGCTTGTAAATGGCAATAATAAATTCTCACCAATGTGGCAATTTATAATAGCAATTGAAATTATTGCATACACGCAAATGCCAAACATACACCAATACACGCAGAAATAGGATATGTGTGTACATAAAAAATGGAGTTATGCCTCAGTTATAGTACACACACATCATTCACTAATAAAAAAAAAATACACTTTTACTATTCACATAACTACATATGTATGTACATACATATCTATATAGAAAGTATGCAGTTGCACATTTGCACTTCCAGCACATTTCCAGCATTGCGCACAGCGGCTGTAACCGCGCATTTCACATACTTATAGGTACATATACTTACGGTGACCATCCGTTCTGTAGGTATTTTACGGGACAGTCCTCTTTTTTGACCAATTGTGCTGGCAATTAATTTCTTTTATATGGAACGCCAAATGTTCTGTATTTGTCTCTTAATTTTCTCCATAAACAGTTATTATTTTCTAATCTGAATGCCTGTGATTTGAATCGAGGAATACTTACAGTGACCAAAATATAAATTAGGATTCTACATTTTAGCGAGTTTTGGGCTATTTTCTGTTTGTTTATTTAATGTTTATTATTTTTAATTAAATTAAGAATTAAGTCTGCAAATTTTCACCAAAATTTCAAACTTTATAATCAGAACCTTTAGACAAAAATTTGGTTGCAGCTTTGTGGCTCATTAAAATTGAGTATAATAAAGTGCAAGTGCAACGTGCTGCTCATTTGCTTCCCTACCAACAAATTGTCGAGCATACTAACTTTGTATGAAAAAAATGCGTAGGACCGTCGACAAAAAAAAAATAGCCAAAAATTAACGGAGCAAAAATCTCGAGAAGGATATGCTACAGATTTGTGATGTTACTATAAGGATGCTGTTTCAGGGCTAATACATACATACATCTAAGATCATTTAAGAAGAAAAAAAATAGCAAAATTATTTTCGGTGCCGTATTCGGCTCGCATAAATATGGTACCGTACATATACTGTATGCAGCCCCATAAACATAGATTTCCTTATTTTTCCCATCTTATGGACTTATTGCATTTACTATGTGCTTTTGCCACAGCTTGAAGTCAAACACCACACATTCGCAGTTACGCACATAAAATACAGCATACCAATCAAACTGGCCGTTTGTCTGGCAGCCTGTCTGACTTGCTCAAGCAATTTACTGACTAACCCGCTTATATAGCTTAAATTCATTCCATTTTTTTTTTTTGTTTTGCCACTTACATTCTTCCTGAAAGCTTTCCTCTCTCCTCACATGCAACCCACTACCCTGCTGGCTGCAATCTTTAGTGCCTGAAATCTTTGCTGCATGTTCAATGCAATAAAATTAACATACAAACATTTGTTATAAATTACAATGACGTGCTGCGCATGGAAATGGCCGAACAAATATGTTGAATGAATGACTGCTGCATTTCATTGCGTTTTCATAACACTATCGCTGCGAAAGCAGTGGTAAAATAAAAAAAGAGTAAAACTTGAAGGGTGTGGCTGCACTGTATGGTTAATCTGTGTATGAATGTTAAAATAGGTGCGTGTTTGTGTGTGCGCGAGTAGGGATAATGTGATTTAAAAAATAACAATAATATTTAATGCGATAACTGTGTGTATTTTTTTTGGTACAGCAGGGCGTATGAGTAACGAGCGCGCCAAAGTGAAGTGCTTCAGTAAGTTACATGCAAGCATATACAAGTATGTATGTAGGTACAAAATTACGTACATATGTGGTGCCAACTTCATATTTTTAGCACTATTTTTGCACTACATGAAATTGAAAAAAAAACTATGAAAGCGATTTCTTTAGGGTACAACTTTACTTTGGTCATAGTGCCTTTGGCGTGGTTAAGCGAGATTTTACCATGTCAGCTTGAATTTGATAATAACATTAAAGAGAGGAAGTTAGGTAACGGTGCTTGCGTTTGGCATCATTAGGAAAACGTGTGAAATATCTACTTGGGGAACCTAATATTAATAAGTCCACTTAAACTTTTCAGTACCAACGTCCAATATATTCGACAAACTGCTTTTGGCTTAAAGCTATACTTTTCGTTAAAACAACAGTTGCTTAGAGCAAATTATATCAATATTTTTTTTTATCACATTTCTATGATTGAATTTTCTGGATGCGGTTGGCCGTGTTTTTTTTTCATAAAAGTGAAAAGTGTTTCAAAAATCGATAAAAGGCAGTGTAATCTAAATTTTGAAAAAATTTAAGTATTATTAATCGCTTTGAAATATTTACATATATTTCGTGCTAGAAAAAATAGAAATAATTGAGATAAGTTCCTTTTTTTAAACACCTACGGCGACACTGTCAATATTATGGATGCTGAATAATGGTAAAACTAAGCGTTATATTATACTTTTGATTGCACATTTTGAAATCAACAACCCTAAATTAGCCGGTATAAAATTGTTCAGATTTTAAGCTTCAATGTTTGATTTTTTTAAAAGGTTTAAGGATCTATCGGTCAATATATTGGTATATATGGAATTATATCCACTCCACCTTTTAATGCATGCCAAAAGAGCTTCTTTCATTTCCTAAAATTTATGTTCAGTTTTTAAAGGATTAAAAATTATGTCCAGCTTTTAAACAACCATAAACAAAATCCAGATTTTTTATTTCTTACAAAATATTTCGAGTTTTAAATAACCAAAAATTTATGTCCGATTTTTAAATAAACAAAAAGTTATGTCTAGACGACCAAAAGTGTATGTCCAGTTTTGAAACTACCGAATTTGATATCCAGTTGTTGATGTATCTTAGTAAATATTACATTCTCTAAAATTACTAAAAAATTTTGATCAGTTTTTGAATAATTAATAAGTTAAGACCGACTTTTAAGTTACCATAAATAATGTTCTGGGTTTTTACTTTTAAAATATTCCACGTTTTTAAGTAACAAAAATATATCTTCGATTTTTAAATAACCTAGCCTTAAGACGACCAAAAATGTATGACCTGGTTTTAATTGACTAATAACTTCTGTCTAGTTTTTAGATTACCAAAAATATATGTACTGTTTTCATATTACTAAAAATTTGTATGCACTTTTTAAAATTGTCGTAATTTGCTGATCTATGACTTGAGTCTCAAAGACTAATATTTTTAGCCAATAATAAATTGCTTCTAGGGATTTTCAACGCTATGTAATAAACTTAGTCAAAAGAATTTTTATATTTTCTCTGCTTGTATGGGACACGTACTATATATACTATGTATTTGGCAAGGCTGAACTCGAGTTAAATTTAAAAATATATTATTTGCAACGGAGTCTTAACAATTGCCTGACAATCTTATAACAAATTGATATTTTTTTTCTTAATGAATTCAATCAAAACGTATGACACTACACGATTGAGGATATAAATATGTGATCTTCAATGCATAAATATTAAATAAATAAATTTTTGTACATGTACATGTACATATGTATGTGTGTATATACCAACTCTTAACGTAAATTCAATAATTTACGATTTTGAATTTTTTTATTTGCATTCAATGCATTTCGTAAAACTTGTAAAAACTCAACATGCTGAACAACGAAGAGCCAATAAGATTCGAGGAAAAATGTCGTATTATTGCTTGCCAGCTAAATAAATGGGTTTCGCGATAAGTTGTGCGCTTTTCAATACATACATTAAGCAAATAGAACTACAAGCACACACACAAACATACATACATATATAAATATGTATGTATGTATTTACATATGTATATGCCTCATGAATGCTGATGCACACAACAGCACTTACATATCTTATTACCTGCGCCATACATACATACATATGTATATCGATTTCGGTGAATTGTAGGAAATATAAATTTTCCTTACAAGACGTAAGTAACTAGCTTGTGCGCTCCTTTCGTTCACAGCGTAATACACGAATTGTGCGAAAACTTTAATTAAAATGCGCAAAGAGTGCATTGCTGCAGTGACTTTGGCATGTACGGACGTGTTTAGGTGGTGGGGGGGTGTATTGATTTAAGTGGGAAATTTATTGCGTATTGCATACTAAAAATTCATTGTGAGCATAGTTAACTTTATTTGTGAATGTAATGTAATTTATATGAAAGCTAATTTTTTTGTAAGTTGAGACTTTTTTAGTAAATAACTGGCAATTTGTAGCTTTAAATAAACCAGTAAGAATTCAAAAGATTTTTCGCTGGAAGTAAGAGGTATCTCTTGCTAAAACATAATAAATACGCTGTTTGAATTTACTTTCAACTCATACAAGTCATGGTATGAAAATTTTTAACAAAAGTTTGCAATTTTTTTATAAAAATTTACATTTCCATAAATTTACTATGACTGTTTCGATATGCTTCATACATACATATACATATGTATAGATACATAATACTGATTTAAGAAATTTTGAGAGAATAATATTTCTTTGCCGTTTCTGGTGCGTCGTTTTATAAGAATGGTTTGTTTTTATTTAGAGCTGCCAGAGTTCCTAAAATACGCTATTCATAACACCGTGCGAGAGTAAATTATACTCAAAAAGAAAATAAAAAATCAATATATTCGCAAAACTCTGGGCCAAATATAGTAAAATTGCGCTTTTAGTTTTTCTCTCTGATGTCATGATTTTGTTTTAAAAGACTTTGAAATTTGAAATATTTGTTAATTAAATTATTTAATTAAAAAAATTCAGTGCAACGTAGAAAACGGGTATAGTTATAAAATTAAAAAGAAAATTCTATAGAATTAAAGCAAATTAAATAAGGACGAGCAGATATTGAAAATGTCCTTTCAAAATTTTCTCCTTAAATAACCTTGAAATTTTGTAATATTTATTTTTGAAAAACTAAATATGTCGAATTTCGTCCTTCAAACTTTATAAGTTTAAACAAATACAACTGTTTAAGAGGTTTTAATTTTTTTTTAATATATGTACACAATACTTCTAGAGTAAAATGAGAGCGTCATGAACATCCTCTAAATGGATACGTAGAAACGTAAGGTTTGGCACCAGCACCTCTTTCTGCAAGAGGAACAATTTTGGAAGGTTTTGACCACTCTAATGTACACACTAGGGTGATTGAATTTGAAAAAACTCTTTTAATATTGCTGGTACTAGAAATTTAATCATGAAAATTCTCTAAGCACTCGGGGTCAGAAAAAATGCAATAAATTATTAAAAAAAAGTTAAAATAAGACCAAACGTGAATTTCTCACTGATGTTTATTAGCTTTGCTTTTGATTTGAAAAAAAACAAACGTTTTTTTGCATTGCTCTTTTCTAAATAAAAGCTATGCATCTTTACTGTTAATAGTTTTGTTGTATTTTTTGTTCATAGCTTCATACCTGCATAAGCATTTTTACTGTACAACCGTAAAACTTTCTTAATTTCAAAATAGGTGTTTTTTTTTTACAATTTTACGAATAACTCCAAAACCGGTTTTAGAAAAAAAGGCGAATAACCGAGCATCCTAGTACATACGCATGTTCTACTTAAAAGCCCCTACAAGATGTCTTACACATTTCAAAACAATGCATATTTAATGACATATGCGCATAGAATTTTACAGGAACACACATAAAAATGTTAGCTGCAATTTTCAAGTTGAAAAAATCTCATCGTTTAGTTATAGGCAGTCGTATGTACATACATATGTATGTACATTTACATATATTTTGTTACTCATACGCCATGGCGGACCCTACCCACACCAATTACTTACAATTGCTAGTCTTTGTCCTATAAGATTTGAATGAGTATGTAGCACTGATTTTCTATTCTTCTAAGTTTAAACTTATGCCTCTACTCGCATTAGACATATTCCTAGAGCATTGCATGTTATTACGAAATTTACATAACAATACGACGAGCGTGCCAAGAAGCATTTGTAAGCACAGAGCAGCCATACTCGAACAAATAGAATGGTTTCTAATAATATTCAAATGACTTAGAATACAATGAAAATTTGCCATATTGTCTCGCCAGCCAAAGTGCAATGAAGGTACTATGTATTTCACTTAGATTTAGATGAATGCTGGTCAGCATGTGCATATGTATGTATGTAGATAGTAGGCATACGTGTATTATTAAATATGAGATGACATATTCCTGTGAATTGATGTGACACACATACATATCTACATAAAATCGTATGTGCAAATGTCTACTATTTTGTCTCATTGCAATTCAAGACCAAGTTAACTACGCTTACCTCCTCAACTGACCCAGTTTCAATGCAACTGTATATGTACCGTACAGCAGACCACATCAGTTGGCACTGAGCTTACACCAGAAAATTAAAATTAAATTAAATTTAAGTAAAAGAAATTCAATTGAAAATGCCAAATTGGCTTATATGAAATCGCATTTACATTTAGCCATTTATTTTAATACTTTTTTTTTTTGCTTTTAAATTTCATTATCTGCACACATACACAGCTATGTATTAAGCATTTAAACTTTCGCCTCTTTGAGCTTTTTGCTTTGTTTCATTTTCGTTTAATTTTCATAATTTTTCGTCTTTCTTTTTTCACCCAGAACTTCGACCATTGCTTTTGTGCCACAACAACCCTGGCTGCTCAATGCTAATATACGTGAGAATATTTTATTTGGTGAATCATTTCGTCCACGGCGTTATGATTTCGTATTGGAGGCGTGTGCACTGAAACCGGATATTGAACTGATGCCGGATGCGGATTTTACGGTGATTGGTGAGCGTGGCATTAATTTGTCGGGAGGTCAGCGACAGCGTGTAGCCATAGCGCGTGCACTTTACTCGTCGGCCAATGTGGTGATAATGGTATGTTTATGTTAAACCACAACAACATCAACAAAGTACAGTGAGAGAAACAACAAAAAATGAGAATTATCGCAGAAAATACTGTTAAGTAGAAAGAGCTGCCGGCAGCCAGTTTGTTATGAACGTAGCACTTAGCGCACAGGCGGCTAGGAAGCGGGTTAAATTGGATTGTCTGGTTAAATGGAGTGTATGTGATTTTGCGTTGGCGTTGGCGTTGGCTTTGGCTTTGGCTTTGGTTGTGCTGGCGCTAATGCACTGTTGAGCGCTGTGGGTTTGTTTACTGGTATGGCGCTTAATGAAAGCTGGATTGAGGTGAAATAAGGCAATGATTTTCTGCAAGTGACTTTGTAGTGTCTGTAATCTTTTGTAAATCAGTTGTTGTTAAAACTGCCGGATTATTCGGAAATTATGGAGTACTTCTATTTAAAGTATAACAGTATAATTTCAAATGGAGGCGACAATGCGAAACAATAGGGACGTTGCATAAGGCTTCTCGTTTGTATAAAATTCCAAAGGAGCCTTCCAGTGGTATAGGTCTCCTAAGGAGGAAAGATGACACCTTTACGAATGATAGCGGCGGGACTCGATATCTCCTGCTTTAAGTGCATTTCCCAGGCTCTTTTGTGGAGCATGATCTGATGACCTCCATCTCCTCGGAATATAGGTTCACTAAAGTGAGAAGTCTTAGCAGATCCGGCTCCATCTTTGACAGGGTACGACGGGCTGTAGAGTATTTCGAACCCTTCGAAGCTGCAGGTGGAGATGGGATTTTTTCAGCACTGCTACGAAGAAGTATCGAGGACTTCATTAATCCTCTGTCCGTGTTATTTATTGCTAAATCGGGTGAGAGGCCGCTTGACTTGGCTAAATCATACATACCTGTTTGCCTAACTTCGTTCACTCTCAAAACTTTAGAAAGACTATTATACTTCTATATTACGGAGCGCTTTCACCCCTTACATAAAATATGCTTATGCCAAAGAGAAACTAACGGATTCGGCCTTAAAATATCTGGTTAGTAAGATCAAAAGCACCTTCGAGGCGAGAAACAAGCAAAAATAATACAGCTAGTACGTAGAAACTCTCGAAAAATTTGGTATAAAATACGAAGAGTGATAAAAATTCCAAATAGACCCTAAAATAATCCAGAAGTACCTGTAACAGTGCCCAAAGCCCCGGAAATTCACGAAAAGGCAGGATAAGCCCGACAAGTTTCTTGGCATAAAGAGGTCCTGAAAAAAATCTCCAAAGTCCCGAAAAATCTCAAAATGTATAAAATTATACTTGAAAACAATGAGTGTTCCTTTACAGATCCGAGAGTCACATAAAATTCGGGGAAAATTGTCGTGAAAGTTCCCAAAAGAAGAGAATAGTCCCTCAATTAATCCAGAAGAATGTGCAGTAGTCATCAAAGCAACCGGGAAAAATGCGCGAAATGTCTTGAAGATCCCGAAAAGTTTCAAAAATAATAGAAAAATGCCGAAAAGTTATGGAAAAGAATCCCGAAAGTTCCAAAAAATCTCGAAAAGTATGGAATTAAACTTGAAAAATTACGAGTATTTTCTTACAGACTCGAAAGCTTCTTGAACCTCGAAAAGTCTCAAAAATAAATTCCGAAAAATCTCCAAGGGGTTCGGGAAACCCTAAGAGCTTTCAAAAGACCGGTGGGCCCCGAAAATTTCCCAAAAAATCCAGTTCCCAAGAAGTCCGTAATAAAACACGATCGGCCTTATCGTAAAATTGAACAAATAGTGAACAAATATTCCTAAAAATTATAAAGCAAAACAAAAACAATTTCTCACAATTTGCTTTTGTTTTGCATGTTAAATTATGGGAACGATTTATTCACATGGAATTCGCAATAGGGCCGGAAAAGTCATGAAAATTCCGAAATGTATGCATAGCCCAAAAACTCCGCAAAATTACTAACAGTGCCGAAAATCCTGAAAGCTTCCGGAAAAAACACCGAAATTTCTGAAAAAAACTCATTGGTAATAAAATTCGGAAGTTCGTACAATACAAAAAAAAACAACAAAACAATTATCAATATTTACAGTTTCAACTGTAAATCACAGTTTTTTAGACAAGCTTACATTAACATCCTGGTAAAAATAACAGTTTCGTCCAAAATTTAATATTCGAAAAAATAAATTAAAATATCTCTTTTGGTTTTTTGGAAGTAAATTTTTTAGTAAAAAATCCACCGTATGCAGGGTTTCCTCTTTTGGATAAAAGAGCTCAGCTGTATTCCAATCATACGGTTAAAAAACTTTAACATTCCAAAAATTCTTCCGTTTTTGAAAGTTACAGTTTTTTTGAAAATAAAATCTGGCAACACTGGCATAAGTTTGACTAAATTATGTACATACATATGTATATATATTTTAGTGGGTCACTGAAGCCTTACTCGAGCTCGATCAATCGATGTTGAATGGCTTTTGTGCCGACAATGAGCAGTTATCCAGATGGAAACGCATTTCTTCCTAGAGAAAGAGAAGGTAAAAGGTTGCGAAATGATATACGAGGAAATTTATTTAGTCGGCAAGACGCTGTCCCCTTTATTTGTATGATTAAATTTCATAAAGCTGTGGCTATGGATAGATGGCATCAGGCACCAGCCGTTTTGGTGCTATGGGAACTTGGGGTTTCCTCAGTTTGAGAACTTGGAGAACGTCACTATGGAGTCGTGAGTCTAAGCACCGCGTAAGATCTCTAAAAGCGTTGATATCCTATACATTGCCTTCTCTGATTCTGCTTAAGTTTCGAATTTTAAATGATGTACTACATAAATATGCACTATGCGTGGCAAATAGCGAGCCAGATTAACCAACATTGTATAAAAAAATGTCCTCAAAGCTGCCTGTTCTGATTGAAAAACAAAGCTATTATTTTTCACCGATCAGTTTAACAGTCAGAGCTATAAAAATTACTATGCATTAAAATTATTATCAGGCACCTGTTTATTAATGTTGACATTACCTTGAACATATTTTTGGTTATGACAGAGCAGAAGTAACATAAAATGGAAACCATTTTCCTAAAGTTAATCTTTTGTATACAGTTTACAACTAAAGTTCTCTTTTGACACACCGACCTTGATGAATTTTTGTGCTTGCAATCAGCCAAAGTTTTTTGTATGTATATTGAAAAGCACCGCCATTGTCAACAAGTTATAAAAAAATATTTAAACTGGCAACTAACTTGCACTAAGGCAAAATATGATACAATGTAACTAGTATCTCTATGTGTGCTCAACGCTTCATATTTTTATATGCATTTTTTATGCGCAAATTTATTTTATTTTCAACTAGTATTCTAAGTTAATCTTTCTTCTTTACTTTTTTATTATTTGTACTTTTTCATACTGCCGCTCAAAGGATGATCCTTTCTCATCGCTGGACAATGAAGTGGCACGTCATATTTTTGAGCAGAGCATACAACGTATGTTGCTAAAGGCGAAACGTACCGTTATATTGGTGACACAACAGTTGCAACTGACACAGCATGCGGATTATGTAAGTAGTGGAGTGAGTCAATAAAAAAGAACGACAGTTTTTAGCGTATAAAAGGAGGGAACTAATTTGGCAAGATGGAAGAAAAAACAAACTAAAATTAAGGTCTGATTGGATTAGACAAATTGTGAAAGGACAAAGCAATTGAGTTGGAATTAATATTAAAATTTGAGTTGTGAGTGTTATGATTTGTGAAGATATGAATAGAAACCTAGCCTGCGCCTTATTATATCTTTACTAGAACCCTATATGTGACAAGTACATATATTTGTTAATTAAAGTAGACCGCTGTAGACTTATAAAAAAGTTATCAATGTTAAATATTATTAAGCTGGAAAAGCGTGCGACGGCCAGTTCGTCTGTTGTTTGTTGTTGTGGTCTGTCGGAAGTCGAATACGGATATAAAGGATACTGTAACTAATATATATGTGCATCATCAATAAGCATGTTGATGAATGCCAATAAAAATTTCGAAAAAAATATCAATAAAAACCAGGCGTAAATGCCACTGAAAAATTACGTGTATCGCAGTACACAATAAGTAGAATCGACGTCAATAAATATAAAGACGACGAGATCGATAAGTATGTTGTTAATCGCACCGCCCTGAATATGAGCACGAAATGTCGCTACTTGTGCGACAGAAATTCTACAGTTTAACTCAGAGCTAGAATGCTAAGCCAAGGATAATAAAAAACTCTCGCTGCCTCAGGGACTGACGACTGCTCCAGATATCCCAAGATTTTTGAAAGGTCCTTCACTGCGCGAAATATACAAATCTCTGCCTCGATGTCAACGTCTATTTTATTCACGAACTGGTAGAAAGATGATACAAAAATACTGACCGCAAATCACTTACAGATTCTAAATGTAGCGCTCGGGAAACAGCAACAAACTACAAAGCAAGAATATGTCAACAGAACAACATCTAGGTTAGGTTAGGTTACGGTGGTTGCCATTCCGCGAAGACTGTATTACTTGGGCCATTTTGACCATTGTGATGTCACTATATACGAGCTCCTGTTTCTTTCCCTTAGTTTCCCATATGATAGAACTATCGTATAACCTTAGCACATCGTTGAAGGTCGTGGACGTCCACAGAGTCGACGTCAGCTAAACACCGAAAATCATGTTCATTAAAAATAGCAAGTCTTTACCTTGCCAGAGCGGAACAGTGGCGGAGATAGTGTTTTATACTCTCCACCACCTCGTCGTCCCTGCAGGCATACGACAGAAATCGTTAGGCCATTTGGCAGTGTCCTGCAATTATATCGACAACCATGCTAATAATGGGGTGGCCGATTTGTATAAGAGTTTTGGAACTTTTCGTATAACGGAACATGATGGTTCTTTAGCCCAACGACGCCTGCTCTCTGGCGCGTAGTTTTCCGGTATTCCACTGTGCCCGAGTACCCATACCACGTTAGGCAAGCCTCCCTTATAGCTGCTAACTCGGTCTGAAAAACGCTAAAGTGGTCAGAGAGCCGCCCTGCAGGGTGTCCGGGTGGTACCCTCTCTAAAATGATGGGGGAACGTTTTTTTTTTTTAGTAAAAAACGCAAGAATATGACCTACCAAATCAGGGATGCTCTATCTTTTGGTAGTATTACCGACATCCTGTTTCGGCCGGAAGTGGGTTAAACTCACTGGAACTACATTTTTTCAAATTAGGCATACAAGTTTTTACTACAGATTCGGATTCTGAGCATACAAATACGTATTTTTTGTTTGAAATTTTTTTCTCGGAGGTGCCTTTATCCGAACTTCAACTCATCCTAAACGTCTGAAAGGAGTGAAAATGTTTTTATTGGAAAACGAAAAAAACATGCATTACTAATTATAGGATGCTCTATATTTTGGTCGTTTTAACGACTTCTGGTTTAGACCGAAACTGGGTAAAACAGAAATGGATTTCTGGTTAAAACAATGGATTCAACCAGAAGTCCATTTATAAAAAAAGTTTTCAACAAATGTTACGTATTTTTATGCCCATAATCCGAAACTGTGGTAAAAACATGTACATTCGATTGAAAAAAATTTAACCTCCGGTTAGTTTAACCTACTTCCGGTCGAAACCAGACGTCGAAAACGGAAGTCGGTAATACCCACAAAAGTTAGAACATCCTCGACTTGGTAGTTCATACTTTTGCGTTTTTCAATAAAAAACATTTCCCTCTATTTTCGAGTGGGTGGTCTAAGATACCCTGTATTTATATATGTACATATATGTATGTAGTTATATATTTTTAACCGACTTCATAAAAAGGAGAAAGGTTATCCATTCGTCGGAATATTTCTTTCTTTATGTACATATGTTACCGATTTTCTTTGTTTTAAAGGAAATTTGTTACCTCACAAGTGGTCCTATACTAATTTGTTTTAAATCCGATTATTGGATCGTGAAGAAATTAACGATAATCTTAAATTTTTTATGAGAATTGATATCGTTTTTGTTTTTTTGCTTAAAAATTACTTTTTCATTTTTAACTTATTCAAGCTAGATACAAAAAATATCTGTAATTTTCTTTTTAATACTGTCTTTTCTGTGCATTCTTTGCTGTCATCAATATCTAACTCACCAACAATTCACAGTTAATTGTCATGAAAAACGGTCAGCTGCAGGCCACAGGCGATTACAAGGAAATCGAATTGAAATATCCGCATATCGTTGCCAAATGGCAAACAGTAATTGCCAAAGTCAATCAGCAGGCAGAGGATGAAGAGAGGTAAGCAAGTACTACATTGTGCATGCAGGGCATATATTACAATTTGAAAATGATCTGTGTTATGATTACATTTTCTAAAATACCTAAAGTACCGACTATAAAAGTCAATGATATCAAATTCAAACTATTTAAATTGCTTTATTGGAAATTTGTAATGCTGCTGAAGTTTTAAAATATGGATCTAATGACCAACGCTTAGATATGTATGTATGTTTATGCATGTTTATGCATGTATACGCATGTATGCATAAATATTTCAAAACTTTCTTTCATCACTTCCAAATTCACGTTTTGTAACTTTTGCGCAAAGTGAATTTTTGTCGAGGATGATGATGCTGAATTTTTCATCGTCGTCAACATCAGCTTCATTACACTTATTGTTTTCTTTGCATAATTTCTGGCGTAGCAACGTGGCTGCTGCAGGGAGAACAGCGCGTGAACGTTGGAAATTATACCAGAATGTTGCGAAATTAGGCCTGCAGCGCACAAAGTCCAGCAAAGTTGTGGCAACAAAAATAAAGGCGAAAGCAAAATAAATAACGCTCGTACAGAGTTGCGCGAAAATTGTTTTGGATATGAATGAAGGCGTTGGAGGCGATATGGCTTCCGCTGGCGATGCAGTTGTAGCGATAACTGGCCGTGAAGTTGGTCTGGCAGCGATTGCTGACAAAGCTGACGACATGACTACTGCTGCGGTTGTTATGGACAACGTGGCTGAGTTTGAAGAAGTTGAGACTGTGGAGGATGAAGACGATGACGATGACGATGACGGCGACGGCAACGGCAACGGCGATGACGATAGCAATGACGAGGACAATGAAGATGAAGAAGAAGATTTGATGCCTGTGGTGAGTTGATGTGATTGTACGCAGTCATTGTTACAAGTAGTAATTATTTTGTAGTTGAGTGCTGTGCTGTGCTTTGAAGTTAGCCTAATATTTTTGTTTGTTTGCTATTTATTTTGAAATAGAATTAGAAATTAGTTTTAAAACTAATTTGCTTTAATTATTCAAGAGAAAAGATCGGAAAAACAACTATTGAAAGAAGAAATTTTGAGAGCGGAAATTTTTTTTTTTAATTTAGTCAAGGAACTGTTTGTGGCTTCAGTTTAACTAAGAAAATTGTTAAATTCAAACCAGTTAATATTTAAAAACATAAAAAACTTAAAAAACGATATCTTAAACAATTATATTTTTTGTTTTTTCAATAAAAAAAAAATATACATTTAAACAAACATTTGGCATAGTAAAAATTCTCATTTCAAAGAACTGCGTAGCTCTGAAATGAAAAGAAAGTAAGGTCAATTACGCAAAGAGAGTATAAGAGGCTTATTCGCTCTTCGAAGAGCACAGCTTTTAAAGAATACTGCAGCAGGATTGAAACCTTGGGTCAAACGACAATACTGGTAAAAGTTCTGAAAAAGGACCTAACCACAAAGCTAGGTGTTCCCCCAAGAGGCCTGATGGCTCTTACAACTTGTTGGACTGCTGACTGGTCATTTTACGTGGCACAAACATCCGATTGTGATAGGCGTACATGACAACTCCTTTTGCCCATCCTGCCTTGAAGAGGTTGAGACGGTAGACTTGTATTCCCCGCAACTGTAACCTGATTTGACCTCACAAGCTCGTTATCTAAGGCGTTTAAACGATATGGAAGTATGTACATGAAGGCATGGTCTGATATTTCTACTTTTGCGCGCCTAAGAAAAAAGGTCAAAATATGTGAAAAAAGTGGTTTTGAATAAAAATGAAAAAAGTCATATTTAAATTATTAATGTCTCATCTCTTTAAATTTCTTTCAATTGCTGAAAGATATGTTTGAATTTCAGAGGAAACTTAAATATCAAATTATGTATGTATGCATATACAAAAGTATATAAAAAATTTAGATTTTAGATCTTTAAAATTTATAAAAAATATTTACCAAAATTAATATATCACTTAGTAAACAAATAAAAAACAAGAACTTAGTTCAAAAAGATTATTTTTCCCCAATCTATTTTGAATAAAAATTCAAAAAAAAATCTTTGTTTGCATAGAATACATTAGAAATTATACAGGATATAAATTACACAGGAAAAAATAAAAAAATAAAATAAATAAGAAAATAATAAATAATTCTTAATTCTCTTAGAAAAGATAAAATTTTACATCCTTAAAATGTTGGGATATAAAGTTTTTATCAGCTAAATATGAATTATACGCGTACATACTTTATAGTATATTAGTAAAAGTGAGATGGAAAAATTATTAAATACCTTTAAAAAACTAAGAATAGCACCGAACGCGTTTTATAAAAAAATAAAAAAACTGATTATAATGCAAATCGTTTTGTCAGATTTAAAATAAACCAAAAAATCCTTTTCCAGTCCCTTCCATCGATAAGTCGTTGTCGCAGCGGTAGCACGTACATAAACCGCATTGGCAGCATACACTCCGCCGGTTCCGGCTCGTCGCTCAGCACCATCGGTGGTCGTACGCCGCTCAGTCGTCAGCGCTCTAGCCTGTATGGGTCGCGCCACCTCTTCTATGATGCTCCACTGCCTATCGATGAATGTCAAATGGAGGATGTGATTTTGAGGCGACGTCGACGTTCTCAACGCTACCGGCGAAACTCTCAACAAGACCCACAACGCCCCATTTCACTCATCTCCACCGGCAGCAGTCGGCTGAGCGGCGTCAGCGCATCAACCACAGTTTCAGCTGAGCTGCGACGCAGTCTATTCACTAACAGCTTCGGCAGCAGTGCACCCAGTTACATGAGCGGCAATAGTATGTTGTCAGTGGATACTGGCGTCGATATAGGGGGCGAACCATTGCCAACGCGTACGCAGTCATGGCAGCCACAAAGCACTGGCAATGGCGCCGTTGATGGGGTTCTGGCAAGTAAGGGTCATCAGAAAGTAGCGCGTAACAAATCTTCGCCTGGCTGTTTGGTACATAGCACACAACAGCAGCAAATGAAAGGAAATATGGATGCCGATAGCGGAGTAGGTAACAGTTTTCAACAGTTTTTGCGTCGCATGTCGATGCGTCGTTCAGCTGCACATCGCAAAGCGCGACCCGTTAGCGGTACAAATTCCATAAGGTAAACTTATGGTGTGACTAATTGTTCCTAGGGAAATGTGACTTTTTGTATCCATATTTAGAAGTATTACGGAGGAGGGCGCAACCAATCAAACTACATCTATCTCAAGTTCGGTACCTTCAATTGAGTTGAGTAGAGTAGCAACGCCTGAGGTAGCCGAAGATCTAAAGGATGCACCAATTTCAGAGGATGATAGTTGGATTGTTCATATCGAAAACGAAGAAGTAGCAGGTAAGAACGACCTCTCAGATATTAAGATATAACCAATAGCCTTTGTTTAATTTGTAACCACAAGCTACATATTTCCCTCCTAACCTGAATGGTATTGATTTTATTCGGATTTCTATTTTAATTGAATGATTTAGACTTGTCGATCTCCGTATTATTAAAACCCTGAGTAACCGCGGAATACGTTCCGAATCTCGTCGCTATTCAATTCCTGAGGTGGTTGCGGTTGGTATAACCGCCTTCGTAGTTGTAGATATCAGAATAGAAAAGTCAACTAATTTTTAGGTAGATTATGCAGTCAAATCGAGCTTCAAAACCAGGTGATGCGCACGGTCACACTAGGGTGGTGAGAGTGTCGGCACCGACTACTGCTGGAGTCTTTAGTGGTAGTGTGATAACAGGAGTACTTAGATTGACAGCGGGAATCGTCCACAGCCCGGTGTAGTGATTAATTCGGAAACTGGTCCCAACATTTTTCAGGGCCTTCTGAAGGCATCCACAAAAAAGGCTTCAGATAGGCACATGGAAACCAATATTTTGAAGACTCCGCAGGCGTACCCGTCAGATAGGTGCATGGTTGTATGAGCCGTGGTAGCTCTGGTAGTGGAGTCCAGTAGTGGTACCCAGTTCGAAACCGAATATAAGAAAGATGTCGCTTGCTCTAAACCCAGTCTTCAGTGTGTCTTCCGAACTAACTACGCAAAACCGACAACCATGTCGCTAAAGTTCTTCGTCATGCTTTCTGAGGCTCAGCGAGTCATTTCTTATTGCCCATGGTACCTAGATAGATAGATAGATAGACTGAAATAGAGGCATACAATGCGACCAAGATATCTATTATGCCCTCAGTTATTTACAGTACATCATATTATCGTAGAGAACCCCCAAATTTTAGGATATCTCCAGGGGTTAGCGATTGTATAATTTCTTCATTTGGCCAGAGTGGCCTCTGCCGACTTCTCGCAACCACCTCGCGTTCGCGAAGCAGGTGCAAAGGAGGCTCCTCAGTCACGTCGCAGAAACCACATAGGTCGTGCGACCATATCCCAAGCTTGAGCAGGTGACTTCTTAGGCCGAGACCACGCAATGAGCGGCTGAGCGGCGCCATACAGAAATTCCGCTCAGCCGCTCAGAAATGCCGCTCATTTCCTGGCCACTTCAATAGTATTTTATATGTTTTAATTTTAAGCCGCTAACCGCTCAGCCGATAACCGCTTTGCCGTTAGAAAATCTGTCACTATCCTTACCTGCGTACAGCGCAGTATCTGTAGATCTGCCCACTCTGTAGGTATGTTGGGCAGGGTGTAAAAGCACCTGTTTAAGAATATTGTTCCTGATTTCATGGCCGATGACCTTCTCCATTGCCTTTAGAAGAA
>NW_016159346.1:0-12383 GCF_001687245.7 Rhagoletis zephyria | reverse complement strand
TTGTTCCTGATTTCATGGCCGATGACCTTCTCCATTGCCTTTAGAAGAAAGGTCTTGGGACTGATGTTGACGAGGTGTGGAAGTAGGAACTCCTTACCCTGCTTAAGCAATACTAGACTGATGCCGTCCACTCCAGGGGATGTATACTGACCGAAAGAGTCCAAGGTCCAGCAACTTGAATACCTAAATAGGAAGTTAATTTCTTTAAAAAAAGCGAGGATTTTAATACGCCTTTTCATTTTAAGGGAACATGCATAAAGTGTTTAAAGTTTGTTTGTAAATTTTAATACAAAAGCTGTTGATACAAAAAACTGAAAACATTCATTTCAATTCTCACCCACAGATGCGAGTATCGACTATAAAACTTTGACAAACATGACAAATACCGCAATGAACCGTGATGATGCCACGTCGCCAAAACGAAAATACACAATAAAGAGCAACAGGAGCAGCATTAAAAGGTCAGCAGGTAGTGGTGCTGCTGTAACTGCTAGCACGTCTGTAGGCTACGACGTCGAACGAAAATATGGGAAAATACCAGCCCACATCTATTTGTTGTACCTACGTGCGTCCGGTTGGCAAATGGTGACGATATTCTTTTTGACGGCTCTGATTTGGCAAGCTATGCGTGTTTATACGGATGTTTGGCTACAACACTGGACCGACGATGGTAGCACAGATAATGCCAACGCATACGATGGTAGTAGCGCTGGAGGCTACTGGGGGAAAGCTGATGGTATGACGATGATGGCTGTGTCACCACCACCATCACCACCATCCCCACCAGCAATGAAGAGATTTGATAGAATGGGAATATATGCAGCAGTGGCAACAGCAGCGACATCCAGGCCGGCGGCTGTCATCAACACTGCTTACAATAACACTAACAACAGTAATAACAGCTACAACAATAATGACACTGACAATGGTCACGCCGAGGATGTCACGTATTATTTTCACATTTATTCGGCGATTTCGTGCGTTTGCATTGCAATTGCGGCGATATCGACACCAGCCGGTCAATTGGCTGGCTGCAATGCGCGCAGCAATCTACACGACCAATTGCTGTTGGCAATTATGCGAAAACCGTTGCACTTTTTCCAGGTGACCCCACTTGGACGACTGATGAATCGTTTCGGCAACGATATGGCCATCATCGATAAGGTAAATGGGGTGCGCAGGTGATGAAAATAAAGCGAAAGCAAATGTAAATGAGTTGGTAAAAGATTAAAATAAATTGAGAGAGCAGGGGGCGAGAAATTGAAATATTTTAACGAAATTGTATTCTTTGTATTTGATAGAAAATTGCTGCCACCAGCCAACGGCTGTTACAATTCTCACTACTCTGCTTGTGCGCTGTGCTCATCAACGTCAGTATTACGCCCTGGTTTATACTATTAACAGCGCCGATTTGTATTGTTTATTATGTCATACAGAAATTCTACAGGTGCTCAGCGAGGTAGGAGTCATTGGATTCCTCTAAGCTTTACAAAAAATAAAACTATAGTTTTTATTAATCCGCAGAGAATTGCAGCGTATTGAAAACTCAACCAGTTCACCGGTCATCTCTCACCTCTCAGAGACCATACAGGGTGTAACCACCATAAGGGCATACAATCAAGAGGCACGCTTTACCGAGATACTCTTCAAACGATTGGAAGCGAATACGATTGCATTTACGATCTTAAATACGAGTAATCGTTGGTTGGGCATATCGTTGGTATGTTATAAATTTATGTTCCTACTTATCTTACTTCTCAGTGCCCTCTACGCTCAAATAGAGGAAGGAAAGAAAACGCCTTATTTCATTAACTATTATAATTTCTTTTGTTTTCTCTTCTGAACAACCTTAGGACTTGCTTGGCGGTTTTATTGTGTTCATTGCGATCATAACCGCTTTGATAGCAGCATCTATAAGTTGTAGTCGTTTAATAAAAACTAAGCAATATTGCAACACACATTCTACTCCCGATTTGTTGACGCCTTCACCTTCATTGGTCGGGTTGGCAATCAACTATACTCTCCTAATACCGATCTATTTGAATTGGGTTGTCAAGCTTCTAGCCGATATGGAAATGTATGTGGGTTCAGTGGAACGTATTGCATACTATGCTGAAATTGATCAAAATATTGAAACACCGTTAGACATAACTTGGGCGATACAGTTGCCAGTGAGAAAGGCAAAACAAAATCAGCTGGGAAATCGTCAAAAGATTCGTGTGTAAATTTTGAAGTGGCGCGTGTAGAGTTTTGTAAGCCGAGGAGTTTATCGGTGCCGATGGTGTTGAGTAATTGTAAGTGTGATATGATAATATTTTATCACATAACTAGTACCCAGCTTTTAAGAAAAACCAAAATTTCATATTTGTGTATAAAACGCTTCAAGCAATGGAAAATAAATTTTTGTATCATAATAACTCAAATCAGTTTGCATCTCTCAAGAAACCAATGCTCTTATGTACATAAGTATGTAATTATGTTTATTTCCTCAAAAAATTTAGAGTAAAAACAACGCAGCTTTTTCCTATAAGCTGTAAGTTCTAAGCTTGAAATGAGAACAGACTATAATACAATAAGGATTCTATTTACACTGCCTTGAACGATGAAAATTTCTTCAACATGTCTTAATTGAAAAAAATAATATTTTTTACGAAAATTCTTTGAAAGAAATGCCACCACGTTCTATTGCAGTACAAGTATGTATGTAGCTTTTAAAGTCTGACAAAGAAATTATAATTTAGTTACTAAGGACACACTTAGGCCACCATGGGCCCGTTGTGATACCAAATTAGAGGCTACTTATTTCCCTCCTCTTACCTTAGAAATGGAACCACTTCGTAGCTTCGTCGTAGACACTGGATGAATACAGTTCAGCCAGACATTCAAAAGAAAAATGGATGAACCAGCGTCGGCGAGCCCTCGCCAAAGCGGAACAGTGGCATTGGTAGTGCTCCACGCTTTCGATTTTCTCCTTATCACGGCTGATACGGCGGTAGTAGTTTGATTGCAAACCCATTTGAGCAGCGTGGGTTCCTATCAAGCAGTGCTCGGTGAAAATTCCAATTACAGTGACCACTCTAAGCGGAGGAGAGGGCGAGATCTATACCCCACTTCCTGTCTTCAGACCCAACTTAAGTCATCAGTACATATGGCTGCTGGGCTTCTGGCTCAGGACCGAATCCTCCTCCCATTTATTCCATGAGGGGATTATTGTCTAGAAGTTATTCTTTAGTCCATTAGGCAGCTTGCCGGTATTTTACCATATAATTCCACAGGTAGAAAGTGAAGCAATATCTCTAGGGCTTAAGTCGGCGACGGTGGTAAAGCTCACGTGATGATCATGCACACCACCCTTTTAGCCTTTGCTATTTCATTTCTTATTGTAGGTTTATCTACGGACGGCCACCAAACCGTGATGTCGTAGAACAGAATGGGACGCACAACTGCTGTGTAGATCCTTTTGCAGGTGATTTCCCTGCGACGGTGCCTCTTTACTAACCCAGTAACCCTTCCAAGAGTACCTTTGGGCTTTTCTGGTAGCATTTTTAAATTTATTCAGGGCTGCATTGTATGCAGTCCACGAACCATCACGTTTTAGCGCATTAAAGAGTATCCTGCTTTCCTTCCTTAGAGAGGTGATATCTTTGGTCTCCCAGTGTGGCTTCTTATTTCAATTTGTTTCTATGAGCTAAACTTACCGAGAGAAGTAAGATTTTCGAATGAAGGCTGCGCTTCATCTGACAGTAAGTCTAGCTTATTGCGAGAAGCGTTATTGAGCAGATACCACGAGAGACCGAATGAAAAGAGTCCCGAGAGAGAGAATGAATGGTCATTCCCTACATTCCACTCCCTAATTCTGCTCATAGAAAAAGCTAGACGTGCAAGTAATATCCAATACTTCCTTTCTGTTTGAGGAAACTCAAGTGGTTCTATTGCCTTTGCACACAGATGAGTCGGTTCAAATTTCCTGGCCTCGACAAGGTGATATCAGCTTCGAAAGTGTTAGTTTATGCTACGAAGGTCAGAGGGAAAAGGTGATAAAAAATTTAACACTAAAAATTCCGTATGGACAAAGGGTGAGTAATTGATTGATGAGTAATAATTTGAAATATAAATAAGAAAAATGCGGAAGTGGAAATTTGTTGAATTTTTCGCTGTTATCCCTGTTATCTAGATCGGTATTTGTGGCCGCACAGGCAGCGGTAAATCTTCGTTAGCCATGTCGCTGCTCGGTGTGCTACAAACCACCGCCGGACGCATCTGCATCGATGATGTGGACATAACCAAAATTCATCCAGATGAGGTGCGCATGCGTGTATCGATGATTCCACAGGATGTGCATATTTTCAATTTGAGCATACGTGAAAATCTTAATCCTACCAACTACTATGCCATCTCTGAGCTGTGGGGTGCATTGGACAAGGTGGGATTGATGAGTTTTGTCAATCAATTGCCTGAGAGTATTGGTGAGTTGTGTGGTTGCATTAGGAAGGGTTTGGGTATTATTATATACATATATATATATTTACTTCAAACTTGTAGACACCATTGTTGGCGATGGCGGTGTGCAGCTGAGCGCCGGTCAACGGCAGCTGATGTGCTTGGCGCGCATACTTTTACGCGGTTCGGTGTGCTTGATACTCGATGAGGCGACCAGTTCCTTGGATAACGCCGCCGAGCAGGCGTTACTCACAGCGGTGCATTGCTCATTTCGTGGGCGTACAATAATAACTATAGCTGTGAGTTAAGAGGCTTTGTTATTTTTAATTTTGTTATTTTTAATTTTAAGGGTTTTGTTATGAATTTTTATTGGTACGTATGCATGTAGATAGTTTTCATTGATTTTTAATTTACTTTTAATTTTGTATTTATAATTTCTAATTTTACAATTACAATTTAATTTTAAATACTTTTTATTAATTTATTATGGAACGATTTTACGTCGAAACTCGGTAAAATTTGCTTTGGAGACAACTTTTAAATTTTTACACCGAAATACATAAAAAAATAAGAAGATTTTAACTGAGTTATGAGTGTAAAATTTGTGTGAAAATTCCACTTTATACATAGAGCATTTTATTTTTATGAGAAGATTTTAACTGAGTTATGAGTGTAAAATTTGTGTGAAAATTCCACTTTATACTAGAGCATTTTATTTTTATGATAGTGGCATTAATATTTATGGCTTAATCATAAAAAGTAAAATAGATTTAAAGAGCTAGATTTTCGATTTATAAAACAGTTAAAGTCTTCTTTATTTTTTATGAATTTAGGTGTTAACTTTTAATTTTTCGATTTAAATATCTAAATTTCACTTAATATTAAACATTTAATTATTCTTTCTTTAAAGCGCAATTTTTAAATTAAAATTTTTCCTTTTTCAGCATCGCCTGTCGACAATACTTGATTATGATCGCATTATTGTTTTAGAGCAGGGTCGCATTATTGAGGATGGCACACCAGCTGAGTTGCAGCAGCGTAAGGAGGGCGCTTTCTATAGCCTTTTGCATTCAGGGCGTCCTTTAAACTCCGTGGGTGGTGAGCACGAGAACAGCAAGTGCAACAAGAAATGAGTTCTTAAAGTTTAGGCTCCATAGTTTTTTATATGCCGACGTGTGTATGTATGTATGTGCATTTATTATTGTGCCATATTTTGCCGTATTTTGTATTGTAAATTACTAACTATTTTTTTACCTTATAGTAATTCAATATTTTTTTTATTTTTGCATTTTGTGCTTTTTTCAAAGTGCCACATCAATGCAACATCCTAAAGTTATAAATATTTATGGCTGCAATCAATATAGTATTATTGTAAGTTCTACTTTTAGGCTGATATTTCTACTTAAAAATACGCTCATCATATTTTCTAGTCTTTCTTGTTTGAAATTATTTATTATTTTTACGCGATTTTTGGTACTTACTATAAGTATACAGCATGTACTTGTACATTTTTGTAAGCGGACTAAATAATATTCAAAAAGAGTTTATAAAATAATGAAATTAAATAAATTTTCGAAAATTAACTATAAGCGCCTTGAATTACACTACGAGTATAAAAGCTGATGGTTCATACGCATCCCAGAAAAAATCTCTGACCATTCTACCGCAGCTTAAGACGCATATGTTTTTTGGCTACCCACACATTAAACATGCAATTCTCTGTGTGAACGTGACAAGGAGGCTAAATTTAACTGGCAAGTAAATGAGAGTGGAAAAACCACGCTTGCAACTGTTTGCGCGAGCCAGAAGTAAAACTTATTCGTCGATTCCATAAGGGAGATAATGTGAGGGCAATATTTGGTTTCAAGGTACATGTTTCGTAAGAAAAAGCTGTAGAACAGAAATTTTTAAAATTTTTGGTGGTGAACGGTGTTTGCGCTTGTGAATCTTCCGGTGGCTCCTGAAAATGGCGAGGCTACTAGGAAAAGCCCATTGATGCACTGATGACTTTGTTTGTTTACGTTTTGAATGAAATTTTGTAAGTAAATATCATTGGTTCCCACTTGATAGGGTAAATTTATTTATTTTCATCAACAATTTTTTCCTTAGATTTTCTATTTAGAACAGCAAGTCGGGACTTTATCTATTTTTCAACGAAATTTTTTTCGCTCATTTCTGAAACCACCCAATTGATTTGAAAGAAATTTTGTTAGTTTTTGTTGTTGGTTCCTGCTTTGAGAGAGAGGATACTTGTGAACCCGATAGATGGCGCTGTTTATTTGTGCCTATTTTAGTTCAAATAAATATTTGTGCTGTGATCAGGTCTCTTAAATCCGTCTTATGCATTGGCATTTGCAAATAGGCAGGCGAAATTTAATTTTGATATTTCTATATTTTTGCTGGCAACTTGTTTATCTTCTACACACTTACATATGTGTGTATATAAAATGTGTTTTAAGTAGTGTTGCCACCCATTTAAAAATCTCGTCTTAATTTATAAATATGTAAGTTACGTAAAATATTAAAATACATACATATGTATGTACATACATTAGGACGGGTCCATATTGTTTGACATGCGCGTATAGCATAGGAAGATTCTACGTGTAACTGTAAGCAAATCTGCCGAAGAGACAATGGTCCAAGATCAATTTGGAGTTTACCAAATTGCGTAAATAGGTTTCGAAGAAAATTTGAAAATTTGTACTGTTGCGCCCTCTGGTGGAATTTTGAAGAAAAAGATAAGTGGAGAAATGGATTGCTCATGCCTAAAATGTCCTTATAGCATGCTTTTAACAAAAATTTAATCTCTTCTTTTCAAAACTACAGCAAATGCTAAGAAACTATTTGGGTAATTTGGAAAACTCCTAATTGATTTTAGACCCGTGGTTTATTCGAAAAATTTGCTTAGAACTACAAGTAGAAACCCTCTGTGATAAACGCGCATAGTCGAAAAAATCTCCCATACGGATTGACCCGCTCTAATGTGCATATTTGAAAGCTCTGTCTTCCCATCAGCGAAGTGTGGTGCAATACGACGCAGGAGCAGCAGCTGAAGAACAAAGTAATAAATTGCACGAAACTGAGTTGCCAACTGCATGAATTTCAAGTATTTGTGTAAATAAAAATGCTATGCGAACAGAAAAAGATAACAATTAGGGGAACCACGCACATGCTGACATTTAAGCCGACAAGCTGATCAAAAATATTTTTCGAAACAAACAGTATTTTCATCGCTTTATGTGGCACCTTTGCCTACGTGCGTACGTGATGAAATGTAAGAAATAATATAGCTTTTTATACCGTAACGCCTACTATGCTAGTGGCTTTTAAATCAATTCAGATTTCGATTGAAATTGAAGCGGATGTTTTTCTTATTAAGTTGAAGCGTAGAGCCAAGGATCTTTGCATACCATCGGTAGCCCAAACGCGGCATCTATGAATTTCATCTAGGTAAATCGAAGTATAAATCACCTTTTCGTACAGGCGACGATGGGATTTTAGGAACAGATCTCTTCTATTTTTACATTTTTTGTTCCTTAAATTTCTTCTATGTACTTTGTTATATATGTAGGTAAATGGCCCAGGTACTACTCAAAAATATATCTACTTATATTTTTATATACAAATTATAAAAAAACTTTAATTGCAGCTTTTCTTGTAAATAGGTCTTAACGGTAGTCATACACCCTAAATAAAATCTCTGGCAATCTTAAACAACATTCATTCATACCTACATACATAAATATGTACATATGTATGTGTAAGCCAACTCAAGTGCAAATACATATATACTTATATAAATACATACATACATACATACCTACTCAAGAGCAACTGCACGTTTATGTGTAGGCGAGCCTGTGGCTTAGTATTTGATATGCATGCGGCAAAGCCAAATCCATAAGAAATAACTAGCAACAAATTCCACAAAAACAACTACCATAAACTCGCAAAAATATAAAATCCTATCCAAGAACCGGAAAAAACAGTAACAACCGCAATGTTTGGCGACTATGTATCCAGTTGGCTGTGTAGCAACAACAGTGTAAAGCAGTAGCAGCTGCGGCAACCTGCAGCACGTTCCAAATGCAGTATGCGACGACGACTACGATGCATTCAACATGGACGAATGGCCAAAGATAGTAACGGGTGATTTTTTTGAGGTTAGGATTTTCATGCATTAGTATTTGACAGATCACGTGGGATTTCAGACATGGTGTCAAAGAGAAAGATGCTCAGTATGCTTTGANAATGAAATTATCTTCAAAAAGTAAATGTCATGGACCAATCTAACGTTTCAAATAAAGAACCGATGAGATTTTGCAAATTTTATGCGTTTTTTTTAAAAAAAAAGGTAGCAAGCTCTTAAAAAATCACCCGTTACTTTCACAATGTAGGTGCATACATACTTACACACATATATACATAGTGCTTGCCACAACTTTACGACACTCACATAAAGACAAGATTTGACCATTCATCTTAATATTTCTTAATGTTAATTTTTATAAAAATATAGTAAATTATTGACGAAAAGCCATAGCAATCCGAGTTTGAACCTTCTTTGCAACAATAAAAAAACAACAAAATTTCTTAAAAATTTCCAGCCTTTTAATTCGATTTTTTAGAAAGATTTTTAGTATGCAGTTTTGTATCCCATTCAATACGTAGTACGTACCTTTGATTTTTGGGAATTTGTCCTGTTGAAAATCGTCGAACTTACTTTGTATGGAAGAAAATCACAGATATGGTAAAAAAAAAAAAATTGCCAAAAATCAACGGTAAGTCGCAGCTACTTTAAACTTGCACTTTACTGTACTAAAATTTAATATCTTTCTAAAAAAAATGAATTAAAAAGCTGGAAATTTGTACGAAAGTTTGTCGATTTTTCTAATGTTACACAAAGACCAAAACTAAGTTTTATATGGTTTTTGTTAAAGAATATACTATATTTTTATAAACAAATAATTAAACTTAAAGAATATTAAAATAAATGGTCAAATCTTGCCAATATGCGAGTGTCGTAAAGTTATGATAAGCACTATACATACGTACATATGTACATAAGTACGAGTATATATTGTAATACATATTCATATCCATTTATTGGCATTATCACGCACATATACATCGGTAAGGATATTTGTTTAAATATGTGCACTTGAATGTGTTTTTCTTATATGATGGCATTGGAGTAGATTGTGTTTGTTATTGCAAATCCTCAACAATTGCTCTCTGTGACACTCTGACGCTGGGTAAGTATAGGACTGCATTTGCAGTGGTTCAAGTTGTCTTTTAAGCAGGTGACTATTAGAGGTATTTTTGTGCTTAAAAGCTTTATAGGTGTGAAAATTTTTGAAGTTAAGAGGGGAACTATTGTAAGTAGAGAAACGAATTGCTTTAAAAAGCAAAATATCTCTTCTAACTGTGGCATACTTATACTGGAAAAAAATTCGTTGCAACATCTACTAAATCTGCAAAAGAGTCGGAGCCTTAGTCTAGTATTAATGACTACCGGCGAAGGACTTTACCTAGGTTACTTACTGGATCTTTTGTCGTAGTTAAAAATCATATCACAAATATTTATTGACCAAGACATGTCTTCGATTTAAATCGAAATGTTTAAAATTATGAAGCGGAAAATCGTCTAAGCTTTCTAGGATTAAATTGAGGTTAAGACGATTATGAATACGAATGAGAATACGATGAGGAAACTCGAATACGAACACGAATGTAAATACTAGTAGGAAGACGAGTACGAAGAATATACCAAAGCAAATATGTACAAAGACCCAATACTAAAGAGATGAGAGTGAAGACAAATACGAAGAAGTATATGAACACAAATGCGAAGACGAATACGAGTAAGAACATGAATATAAAGACGAATACCGGAACAAGGCGACGAAGGCGAAGGCGAATACGAAGAAGAGGATGAATACGAAGGTGATTGCGAAAGCGAATAAAATACGGCGATGAATATAAATACAAAGAAGAAAACGACGACCAACAAAGACTAATACGAGGGTGAATACGAATACAACGACCAAGACCATTACGAAGACAGCGATTAAGACCAATACGAATGTCAAGCCGAAGTCTAATACGAAGACAAATGTGAAAATGAAGAGGATCCGACGGCGAAGACGAAAGCGAATATGGAGATGACTTGGTAGACGAATGCGACGACTAAGTCGGAGCTAAATTCGAAGAAGAATATGATCACGAATTCAAAGTATAATATAAATATTGATACTGAAGCATTCCGAAGAAGAATACGAAGAGGATGACTAAAACGAACACAAGCTGAATGCGAAGAACGAATACGTATGCTATACACATAAGTACCGGGACTAAAACTAAGCCGAAAAAAATCTTTGGGACCTTTAAAAAAAACTAGAAAAGCCGCCGAATATCGGCAGTAACTGGAGAACACATTGCTTTTATAATTTAATGCCCATTGTATGTCCGACATTAGAACTATTTAAATAATTTTTCTTTTGTTTAATGAACATACTAGGGTGATTGACCGGTTTGTTTTAGATAACTATAGGCGGATTTTTTTTTAAAATCGAACAAATCGGTTTATTTCATTTCATAAAAATATTGACCTCTCAATAAACTCCTAAATAAACTGCCGAGGGTCGACCGCTATTTAAAAACCCTTTTTTAAATTGCTGGGCCCTAATACTCAATCCCAAGAAGTCAGAAAAAATGCACTAAAGCATTAAAAAAGTTAAAAGAAGACCAAACGTGAGTTTTGCACTGATTTTTATTGGTTTTACATTTGATCTAAAAAAACTTTGAACTTATTTTGCATTGCTCTTTTGTAAATAAAAGTTATGTTTACTGCTATTAGTTTTATTGTAATTTTTGGTAATGACTTCATACCAGCATAAAAAGAAAACTGCTTTAACCGGTTTTTTCTTAACTTCAAAATCGGGAACGGGTTATTTTCAAATTGTGATTTTTCGAAAACCTCAAAACCGGTTTTGTAAAAAAGTCGAATAACCGAACACCCTTGCTGATACACACTAAGGCAGAGCGTAATAGCGCTGATGTAGTGGTAGCTCTGCTCTAATCATATCCATAACATCCAAACATTGTCGCAACCGCTTTTCTTTACCATTCTTCGACAATATTCTTTAATAAATTATTTAAAACAATTTACTTTTCGTCAAAGTTAAGAAGTGCATTTTCCTGGTATGGGTATGTGACAAAAAAAAAAAAATTACACAATTGTTGTTGTTTGTTTTTCTGTGGAAACTGTCAATACCGAAATAAAAACAAAAATAGCATCTAAAAGCGTGTAAAACCGCCATTGCAACGAAATAAGTAAGTAGGACGAGCTAAGTGTATGCGCGAAAAACAAATAAAGTGCAATAACTTTTACTTAGCAATTTTCCGTTTATGCGAAGACAAACTTTGCAAACTTTTCGTTTTTCAAACACATTTTCTCGCTTGCTGAATAAATTTACGATATTCTTAGCAGTTTTTTGCTGAACATGATGATAAATAAAAATGAAAATATAAACTTAAAATATGTTTGTTAAAATTGTTCCCAGAAAAAGCGTTTCAAGGAAAACAAAAAAAAAAAAAACATAAAAATAAAAAAGATGTACAAGTTTTTGATTTAAAACTGAAGTTTTTAAATGCAAATGAGTTAAGTGCTGTTAATGAGGGATTTAAAGGAAAGTGTGCTTAAAAATCCTATGGAATTTTAATAGCAGTAAGGGCTTCATAAAAATTTTAAATGATTTCGATATTATTTTTATTAATTATTATTATTTTAAAGTTCGTTATCTAAATGTTTAGTGTAAATCTGGCGATTTCCTGGAGTTTTTCAGAATTTTTATAATTTTATATTTCATAAAGTTACACGGGTTTTGTTAGATGATGATCAATACAAATTTTGATAGTAAAGCAAAAGTTTCAAGGCT
>NW_016159345.1:85124-88832 GCF_001687245.7 Rhagoletis zephyria | reverse complement strand
GGCCCAGAACTGTCAATTTGTCGTATTTTTGTTTAGTTTTCCACCAATCCAGAGGATTTTCACCGAGATGAGCCCGTTTTTCTTTCCATTGAGCTTTCATTAAAATTTTTTTAATGTATCCAGATTTTACATCCGAGCCTTTGCTTTCGCTGGAGGAATCTAAAATTATTTCTAGGTTGCTTATATGACTTTTAGCAGTACTTGTTAAAGGCCCATCAATGTTGCTTGATATACTACTTAACAGTTAAGCGGCTAAAGCTAAAAGCCGGTTATTGCCCGCACACTGGTTAGACAGACTTAGAGCCATTTCAACAACATTAGTGTTGACTAATGTGACCAACCGTAATTCTTTCGGAAGTACAATACTTCTTTTTTCGCTCTTGTACTTCGTACATCGAAGTACAGTCAAATGTACTTCTTTGCGATATTATGTACTTCAGGAGAGAGATTCTGTAACCAGTTAGCGACAATTTTCGGATCGCTAACGCACGTTTTGACCCATTATATAAATGTTTTTGCGTCAAAAAGTGCGCTGGAAATTCGAAAATTGTCGCTAACTGGTTATAGAATCTCTCTCCGCAGGTCCTGTACTTCTCCGATCTTCTGGGCGATAAATTCGTTCAAACCATTAAAGTCGCCGGGGACCGATTGCATCATACCTACGCAGCTACAAAGGCCTCTGAAGGTGTCGTGCATTTGGTTGGATCCTATTTATACAAGGGCTTGGAGGATGGTCAGTGTTGGGTTCATCCGGAACCGGGAAAAGGCTCTCACGTTTTCCCTAGGGATCTTAGGCCTATCAGTCTCGATTCTTCGTGACTGTTTTGGCAGAACTCAATATGCTTATTGCAAGAAAACGTCGGTGAATACCGCCCTGCACACATTGGTAAAGTGGTCTGAGGAAGCCTTCACGCATTAAAATTATGCAGTAGGGGCCTTCTTCGATATCAAGAGGGCCTTCAACAATGCCACTCCCGAGGCAATAGTCAAGTATATTCATAATATGGGGTTGAAACCAATCTAATAAGGCTTATCTGCAGCTTACTTCGTTGCAGAACTATCGCGGCGGAGTGGGGGAGCATCTGCACTCAGTGCAGAGTCAATAGGATCACTCCATAAGGTGGTGTTCTCCCTACCTTGCTCTGAATTTTAGTTGTTAACGACCTTCTATAGGAACTGGAAAAAGTGGGCTGTCGGGTGATCGGCTATGTAGATGATGTGGAACTTTTGGTTAAGGGACTATTTCTTTTTGATCTGGCTTAAGCTTACATGAACCAGGTAACTAAGTGGGCGCTCAACGGCGGCTGTCGTGGAGGCCTATCATTGGGGAAAGGTAGGAAAGGTGTCGGTTGCCCTGTACCGCTGTAGGGGAGCTATCGGTAAAAGGCGGGGTCTCTCGCCCAAATTAATTCATTAGCTCTAGGAAACCAGATTTAAACCTATATTGTTTTAAGGAGCCCTTGTGTTGGAGCTCACTAGAGAAGGCTACACTTGTAAAACAGGAATTAGCGGAGCATTAGGAACCACACCTACACTGGCGCTTAACATACATATGTTGAATACGGCACCTGCGGATATTGTAGACAGAATTGTCGCTGCACGAACTGCTATTAGGCTAAGGGAAACTGGGTGACATAAAAAATGGAAGAGAAGACATTTGTCTGCTGCAACAAATGTTTTTATAGGGCATTTCAAAGCTCGTTACCTCTCAAGTGCTAGTGATGAAGGTTCTGGCAGGCCATTGTGCGATTGGCATTGATGCGGTTAGACTAAGAATTCGACTTAAGTGGAATCATATCCACACTGTCTTTTAGACAGTCCAACCTTCGCGAGGCTCAGGGATCGAAATTAGCCACATTCGTAATTTCGCAATCGGCTCGCGGCGTTACTTAACCCAACAAAATCTGTACTTCTTTGAGCTATGAAATAGTTGGTCACATTGGTGTTGACACTCTGCCCATGTTCACATTCGTATTCGCAACACATTCGTATCATTTGATGCGAATGCGAATGCCGAATGCGAATGTGTAAAATGATGAGAATCATTCGCATAACGAATGCGAAGGCAAATATTCGCAACATCCCTGGTATGCATTGTGTACGTGAGTGCCGTTTTTGTGTATGTGTTGTGTATATGTTTATTTATAAACGTATGTGTTCCTTTTCTTTTGTACGGTTTTATTGATATATCTGTACTGTAATGTTTTCGGACGGTACTAGCTCTTACTGCCAATATAGGAGTATTACATATATATATGCATGCGCCCCACGCTTTTCATTTTCAATCTCATAAATTCTTTATAATGACTTTTGCTAAAATTCCAAATCAAGAGTTACTTTTTAGTCCATTTATAAAGCCACGCATATTAAAATTTTTTTTAATTTATTTATTTTCTACTTGTTAGTCTTGTCTGCATAAAATTTTGCAATAGATATTAAAATAATTTAACGATATTAACGATGATGCACATACATGCATATGCATACGTATGTACATACCGGGGTTGTTCGAATATTCGCATTCGCTTTCGCAACCGCGGAGCATCCGCATTAATTTTAACATTCGCATTCGCTTTCGCATTCGCAATAACAAATTCGGAGGAAGAGCACCGATAAAACGTATATCTGGCAAACAAAATGACAAATTGTAGCCAATATTTGATAAAAATGTCTTTAAACACATTATGGGTATTCATGGAAACGCGTAAATCCCTCGTAACCACGTAAACCTCGCAAATAATTAGATTTTTCATCCAAATTAAGTAAGTTTACGAGGTTTACATGGTTACGAGGCAATTTAGCGTTGTGATGAATCGCCCTATTATTTCGTAAGCTATATAACCGACCTATCAATGCGCAGTCATACAAGTTTCCACTTTAACTTGACCTTTGACGTACGTCAAAGAGAACATAGTATTTTTAATAATATTTTTTTTTCTGTGCTTTAAATATAAATATTATGATTTTTTTTACCAATCTTAACCCTTTCGTTCCCGAATTATGAGGGGACCGGAAATATAATTTCAAATGAGTTTTGTTTTCAAGAGAGGAGTATTTACAACAATTTTGCATACTTTATTTTTATTTTTTGTCTGTCGGTGGAGAGAGTAGGTAATTTTGGTGCCATAAATTGAAACATAGTTTTGTGTGCAATTGAAAACGTATTTATTTAAGGCAATTTATTATGTAACTTATAAAAATAGTTTTTGTTATTTGTTAACACACAATGCAAGATTACACTTTTGACATCTTATCTTAGAAAATGCAGCCCTGTCATTACAATATTTGCATCTCTCTTTGTTTTCAATTGGCATAGGCCAATGCCCGATATTATTGTACTGAACATCTGGAATTGGCCTTTTCTGAGAAGTTTTTCCCTGCTTCATTGGAACCGGGCAGTCGTTCTGTTGGTCTGTCGGTCTACTTCTCTTTCTCTTTTTAATAAAGCCGGCATTTATGAGACCATCAGCGATTTCTGCTTTAAAGACCAATAAGTATTTCTTAGCTGGTTCTTTTTTTTGAATACAAATCCTTTTGTACAGAAGCCAACACATTTGCAACGCAAACGTCCAGAAGGTGGTAGAAAATGCGTAAGTAATACTTTTTATACCCGAGCGCACTTGTGCACAAGGGTATTATAACTTTGTACACATAACGGTTGTTTGTAACAGGCATAACAAATCGAGATAGATATAGACAAATGTATAC
>NW_016159345.1:71192-85099 GCF_001687245.7 Rhagoletis zephyria | reverse complement strand
AATTTTGGCAAACTTTCCATAGTTTTACTACAACATCGCCGCTTATACCCAAGCGGCTTTTATTTGCAATAGCACTCTTCCCAGTATATATATCGAAGTCGTACATAATTCCATTTGCACCGTTTCTTGCAAACATTTAACCCTTTCGTTCCCATGGTAGCCATATGGCTACCAAATTTTATATCTATGTTGGCACTTTAATTTTTGGCTGTGGGCTCATTCAATAGAAGTTGTGGGTACAGAAAAAATGTCTCGGTTTGGTAAAAATTTGGCTCGCAACGAAATAGAAATCTTGAAGGTTTTAGAGGGCGATGACTCAGAAGAGGAATGCGTTGAAGATAGTGAAGACGAATACGAAATGTTAGTAAATATCGTACAATCTGAATCTTTGACTGCGGAGAACCGGGAGGAAGCGATCGTATTAAATACAAATAGGAAACAAATAATACTTCGAAAATGAAAGATGAAGATCGCATCGAAATCCGAAAGGTTCCTGAAGCAGGTCTGGACGAAACCCTTGAAGACCATTAGAAAGAAGTTCCGGAGGAAACCCTGCAAGAATTATGAGGATCTCCGCCAAATTACAACAGAGAAATAAAATGGCGAAAGGCAAATATCGAACATGTAGAAAGAGCTTGGAAGTCGTATTTCTCTGAAGAGACTACAGAACATACTCCTCTACAGTTCTTCAAGCTATTTTTTCCGCTGAAATTATTTCTGACATCGTTTACCAAAGCAATCTGTATTCTGTGCAAAATACTCCAAGTAACCCTCTCAAAAAAGATTGTGCTGAAATGTCAAAATATATTGGTATGAATTTGTTATCCAGTATAGTCCACATGCCGCAATATAAATTGTATTGGGCAAAATCTATAAGATATTCACCCATTGCCGATGTAATATCGAGAAACAGATTTGACGCAATAAAAAAGTTCTTCCACTTGAATGACAACAGTCAAATAAAAGAAAGATCTGATCCGGAATACGATAGACTTTTTAAAATTCGACCTTTTCTGACGAACGTCAGAAACAACTTTTTAAGAATTGAAGCAGAGGAGATGAATTCAATAGATGAAGTCCTCATTCCAACAAAATGCAGAAATAGCCTGAAACAATACATTTTTAACAAACCCCATAAATGGGGTATTAAGTATAAAATTTGCAAAGAGAGAAACCGACTTCTAATTAAAATTTTTGAAAGTGAACTCCAAATTAAGAGTAATTTTATATTGAATTGTAAAGAATTCTTTCCTTATTTAAACACTTAAGGGTCAATGATCTCATTTATGCTATCAAAAAATGTCATAAATATAAAATTATTTATTGGCCCCAGTGTACAATGTTATCATAGTATTATATGGGTATTTTATACTGCATGTTAATGTATACACTCATGTTAAAAAGAATAACATGTTTATTTTTTATGAACCACATTTTATTTTAATACCAAAATATTGTTAAAAACAAGTAGTCTAGCGCTTTAAAGTATTTTCTGTTACCTACGTTTATAATTTTGCTGAAAAGTACTGATTTTAATGGCATGAAAAGGTCTAAGGTATTGATTTCGCCCAAAAAATATGGCCACCCTACTCTAAGCTTAGAATATTTTCAGAATTTCTTCGCGAGAACGTGGATGTGCCACGCCCGGGTTTTAACATTTCCAACTTTATAATATTCAATTAACGTTAAGTTAAACCAGGGTTATGCATGGTTAGAATTTTAGATAATATCGAAGTTGTCACGCCCCTTTTCCAATAACTCCGAAATTTGTTAAATCTTCATAAGTAATTTCACAAGACTATCTCAAATACTTCCAGAGATTTACAAATTTTGCAAATTTCAAAATTTAACTTGTATGGGAGGATCGAGCAGCCGTTTACCATATATGCATCATGAAAGTGTCAGTATGTATGGGAGGCGCCGAACCCCATTTAGAAATAACCAGCACTATTTTCCATAAGTATAGGATGTATTTCATATATTTTTCTAACAAGCTCCAGTGCTCCACAAAAACTTTCTGAGATACACAGAAACAAAGATTTAGTTTGTAACTTTCATATTTCTCCCTTAGGATGGAATTGATTTTGTATCACTTGAAAATAAGTTGCGGTGCTCTATTATAACTACTGTGGGATGTGCCACCCCTTTCTTCAATAACGCCCATTTTTGTTACAACGCTTTAATCAACTTGCAATGTTGTTTGTCCAGACACCTTTGCTATAATTATAGATTATAATCAAAGTTCCTATACAAAAGTCTAGATATCAACCTCGCCGGTAGATATCATATGAAAAACCATACAATAGACACGAGAGGAAAAGTCGCCTTGCCGGAAGTAGATTAATATTGCACCTAACAATATGCACTACATACGCTACAGCGGAAATGGACGACACGCCATTTTTTTAAATGAAATTAATTTGGTGCTCGTATGTATATATTGTACGTAATATAAATAAATTCTGATAAAATAAAATACTCATGTATCAGAATTTCGTTGAATTAATAATGTGTATACATTTTTGGTTTATTCTCCTTCCTACTTGGCGCTGTAACCGCCTAAGCTATTTTGGCCGAGTTCAACAAAGCACGCCAGTCGTTTCTTTTCTGTTCCAACTGACGCCAATTGAAAATGCCAACTGAAGCCAAGTCCTTCTCCACCAGGTCTTTCCATCTCAGTGGAGGCGTCCGTTTTCCTCTACTACCACCAGCGGGTTTCGAGTTGAATACTTTCAGAGCTGGAGCTTCGGTCTCCATTCGAACGGCATGGCCAAGCCAGCGGAGCCGCTGCACTATGTCCATGTCGTTGTAAACATACAACTCACTGTTCCATCGTCTGCGGTACTCGCCGTCGCCAACGTGTAAAGGCCCGTTAGTGTTCGTCCGATACCACCATGTACTCGATACCAGTACTCATTTTACAACATGAAGGGGGTACTCGATGCTACTCAAAGTATCGCTAAAAAATACTCGGTTCTACTTGCACTCAAAAGTACTCGGACGAAATATTTAAAAACTGTTTTGCAATCTTTTTTAAATAAACAAAACCGTCTTTTAAGTGTTACAAAGATATAATTTAATGCAAAAAGACTTTTTAATAAGAAAATATATGATTATTTTTAATATATACATATATATGTTAAATATTTATTCTCGCAACTTTTATATGTTACACAGATATATTTTAATTTAGAAATGGCTAATATAATTCAGAAATGGTTTTTTGAATATGAAAATATATGCTTAGTTTTAATATAAATATGTATATACGTATTTGTCCTGCGTAACGCAGGCTATTGTTGTATGAAATACCATAAAGCTTCAGCACATGGGATACGTGTCAAACCCCATATATTCAACTTGTGGCAACTTTACTAATTTGACTAGAGTTGCATAAATTTTTCGACCGAGTAAATACTTGCACAATGTACTGGATACCCACCAAGTACTTGGTCACATGTATCGAAGTCCAAAAAATACTCGTTACTTGGCAGAGGTACTCGAGTATTTACTCATATGTACTCGTATCGGAACATCACTAAGTCCCGTAAATCTGCCGCAAAATCTGACATTATTATCGGTGTTAATGCTGGTTCCCAAGTAAACGAAATTCTCTACTTTCTCNAATTGAAAATGCCAACTGAAGCCAAGTCCTTCTCCACCAGGTCTTTCCATCTCAGTGGAGGCGTCCGTTTTCCTCTACTACCACCAGCGGGTTTCGAGTTGAATACTTTCAGAGCTGGAGCTTCGGTCTCCATTCGAACGGCATGGCCAAGCCAGCGGAGCCGCTGCACTATGTCCATGTCGTTGTAAACATACAACTCACTGTTCCATCGTCTGCGGTACTCGCCGTCGCCAACGTGTAAAGGCCCGTTAGTGTTCGTCCGATACCACCATGTACTCGATACCAGTACTCATTTTACAACATGAAGGGGGTACTCGATGCTACTCAAAGTATCGCTAAAAAATACTCGGTTCTACTTGCACTCAAAAGTACTCGGACGAAATATTTAAAAACTGTTTTGCAATCTTTTTTAAATAAACAAAACCGTCTTTTAAGTGTTACAAAGATATAATTTAATGCAAAAAGACTTTTTAATAAGAAAATATATGATTATTTTTAATATATACATATATATGTTAAATATTTATTCTCGCAACTTTTATATGTTACACAGATATATTTTAATTTAGAAATGGCTAATATAATTCAGAAATGGTTTTTTGAATATGAAAATATATGCTTAGTTTTAATATAAATATGTATATACGTATTTGTCCTGCGTAACGCAGGCTATTGTTGTATGAAATACCATAAAGCTTCAGCACATGGGATACGTGTCAAACCCCATATATTCAACTTGTGGCAACTTTACTAATTTGACTAGAGTTGCATAAATTTTTCGACCGAGTAAATACTTGCACAATGTACTGGATACCCACCAAGTACTTGGTCACATGTATCGAAGTCCAAAAAATACTCGTTACTTGGCAGAGGTACTCGAGTATTTACTCATATGTACTCGTATCGGAACATCACTAAGTCCCGTAAATCTGCCGCAAAATCTGACATTATTATCGGTGTTAATGCTGGTTCCCAAGTAAACGAAATTCTCTACTTTCTCGAAATTATAACTCTCAACAGTGACGGGGTGCCAAGGGGCTGACTGTGTGTTTGATGACAGGAGATACTTCGTCTTGTCCTCGTTTACCACCAGACCCATTCGCTTTGCTTCCTTATCCAACTTGAAATAGGCAGAACAGACTTCGCGGTTTTTATTACCGATGATGTCAATGTCATCGGCATAAGCCTGCAATTGCACGCTCTTGTAGTAAATTGTTCCTGAGCGGTTCAGTTCTGCAGCTCTTATTATCTCCTCCAATATCAGAGTAAAGAAATCGCATGAAAGGTAGTCGCTCTGAAACCCCGTTTGGTGGCGAACAGATTGGAGAGGTATTTCCCAATTCTGACGGAGCTGGTGGTATTGCTCAACGTCATTTTACACAGCCGTATCAGTTTCAGGGATGCCAAATTCAGACATCGCGGCGAAAAGGCGACACCTCTTAGTGCTATACAAAACGGCTATGAAGTCGACAAATAGGTGGCGAGTGTTGATCCTTCTCTCGCGGGTCTTTTCCAAGATTTGGCGTGTTTTGAATACCTGGTCTGTGGTGGTTTTTCCAAGTCTGAAGCCACACGGATAAGACCCAATAAGTTCATGACGGTAAGCTTCACAAAATACGCTCGATAAGACTTTAAAACCTATGCTTAGAATGCTGATCCCGCAGTAATTGGCGCGAATGTCAGGGTCGCTTTTCGTGTGGGTTGGGCAGAGCACCCTTAAATTCATCGACCGGGGGTCGGGTTGGTCTTCTCCACAGATTTAACAGTTGTTGCCATTCAGTAGGGTGGAAAAATGTTCGCTCCATAATTTAAGTATGTTCTGGACATCAGTTACTGGGTCGGCATTGTTGCTCTTACAAGAGTTTGCCCTAGCCTTAAAACCTTCTGTAAGTCGCCTAACTCTCTGGTAAAATTTTCGGGCATTCTTCCTGTCGGCCAGCATTTCGAGCTCTTCGCACTCACATATTTCGGCCTCTCTCTTCTTATTGCGGCAAATACGTCTCGCTTCCCTCTTCAGATCCCTGTAGCGGTCCCACATAGCACGTGTTGCGCCCGATCGCAGCGTGGCCCTACAGGCGGCATCTTTTTCTCTGAAGCTTCTTGATACTCCTCATCTTACCAGTAGTTTTATCGGGCTCGCTGAAATCCGACTACTTCTTCGGCGGTGGTACTTAATGAACGGCAATTGTGGCTCCACTGCTCCATGTCGGATTGTCGAAGAGTGCTCTCTGAGAGCAAGTGTGCGAGTCGAGTAGCGAATGTATTGGCCGTCTGTTGTGATAGCAGCTTTTCGACGTTAAGCTTTTCTTGAATTTTTAAGCACACATTTTTTGCTGCATAGAGGCGGGTGCGTATCTTGGCTGCAACAAGATAGTGGTCCGAGTCGATGTTTGGACCTCGGAGTGTGCGTACGTCTAAAGCACTGGAAGCGTGCCTTCCGTCTATCACACCATGATCGATTTGGTTTCTCGTTTTTCGATACGGAGACAGCCACGTAGCTTGATGTATCTTTTTATGCTTGAACCTAGTACTGAATACTACCATGTTCGGACGTTTCGTCGTGGAGGCTGAATTTTCCGACGGTGGGTATTTGGCTTCGGTAGTGTAAAATTTGCGATGCATCGAATAGCCCAGCAAAAAATGTCGATTTTGTCTCAGTGGGTGAATTTGGCGGAGTGACTTGGAAACCACTTGGGCTACGGGGGGCCCAGTTGGTAACCAGTTTAGTCCCAGTTGGGAGGCAGTTTAGGGCTAGTGCGAAACTAGTTGCTTTCATATAACTTTGGGACCAGTTGGTATAGTTGAGCTCCAGTGGCCGTACTGAGGCGTTTGAAAGGCTTTGAAGGTGTTTTAACATTTTTGGACGTTGGGAGTGCCGTATTAATATGTTTAAGCACCAATCTATTAATATCGTTAAATTAATTTAATATCAATTGCAAAATTTTATACAGACAAGACTCCTCCTTTTTGGCCGAGTTCAGCAAAGCATGCCAGTCGTTTCTCATCTGTGCCAACTGACACCAATTGGAATGGCCAAGTGAAGCCAAGTCCTTCTCCATCTGATCTTTCCTTCGCAGTGTGGCCTCCCCCTTCCTCTGCTACCACCAGCGGGTTCCGAATTGAATACTTTCAGAGCTGGAGCGTCGGTGTCTGTTCGAGCGACATGGTAGAGCCAGCGGAGCCGCTGTATTATGTCCACGTCGTTGTAAAGCTCATACAACTCATCGTTCCATCCCTGCGGTGCTCCAAGAGCTGCCTCATCAGATGTTGTCATTGCGGTACTCCAAAAGCTGCCTCATCGGATGTTGGCATTGTCCCTGCTCCTGCGCCATATACCAGCGTGGGCATGAAGAGTGACTTATAAAGTGTGTTTTTCGTACGTTGAGCGAATAGTTTACTTCTGAATTGCCTACTCAGTCCAAAGTAGCACTTGTTGGCTAGATCGGTTCTGCGTTGGATTTCCATGCTGACATTATTATCGGTTCCCAAGTAAACGAAATTCTCTACTTTCTCGAAATTATAACTGTTAACAGTGATGTGGGTGTTAAGGCGCACATGTGCTGACTGTTTGTTTGATGACAGTAGATACTTCGTCTTTTCCTTGTTTACCACCAGACCCATTCGCTTTGCTTCCTTATCCAACTTGAAAAAGGCAGAACAGACTTCGCGGTTTTTATTACCGATGATGTCTATGTCATAGGCATAAGCCAGCAATTGCATTCTCTTGTAGTAAATTGTTCCTGAGCGGTTCAGTTCTACAGCTCTTATTATCTTCTGCAACATCAGATTAAAGAAGTCACATGAAAGGGAGTCGCCTTGTCTGAAACCCTGTTTGGTTGCGAATGGCTCGGAGAGGTCTTTCCCAATTCTGACGGAGCTGGTGATACTACTCAACGTCATTTTACACAGCAGTATGAGTTTTGAGGGATGCCAAATTCAGACATAGCGGCGTATAGGCAACTCCTTTTAGTGCTGTCGAAAGCGGCTTTAAAGTCGACAAAAAGGTGGTGATTGCCTCCTTTTTTCGCGGGTCTTTTCCAAGATTTGGTGTATTGAGAATACCTGGTCTATGGTCGGTTTGCGAGGTCTAAAGCCACACTGGTAAGGCCCAATCAGCTCAAGACAGTGGGCTTCAATCTTTCACACAATACGCTCGATAAGACCTTGTAACTTATGCCTAGAAGACCGATCCCGCGGTAGTTGGCGCGAATGGCGGGTTCGACTTTCTTGTGGATTGGGCAGAGCACACTTAAATTCCAGTCGTCGGGAATGCGTTCATCTGACCATATTCTGCACAAGAGTTAGTGCATGCACCTTATCAACTCCAAGCCCGCCGTACTTGAATATCTCAGCAGGCAGGCTGTCATTTCTAGCAGCTTTGTTGCTTTTCAGCCACGTTATCGATATTATTACCGTGATAGTCATGCGGTGGATCATCCACTCCGTCACTCCGTGCTCGGGTTCTTCTCCACAATTTTCCGTGCTACTAACATTCAGTAGGGTGGAAAAGTGTTCCCTCCATAATTTAAGTACGTCCTGAACATCGGTTACTAAGTCGCCATTGATGTACACCCAGGTCTTGAAACCTTCCGTAAGTCGCCTAACTCTCTGGTAAAATTTTCGGGCATTCTTTCTGTCGGCCAGCATTTCAATCTCTTCGCAATCACGTATTTCGGCCTCTCTCTTCTAAATGCGGCAAATACGTCTCGCTTCCCTCTTCAGATCCTTATAGCAGTACCACATAGCACGCGTTGCGCCCGATCGCAGCCTCAATCCGTTGTCGGACGTTTCGTCTTAGGGGCTGAATTTTCCGACGGTGGTTCCAAAGATCCCTTCCTTGCCCACCCTGGCATTGAAGTCGCCAACCACGGGTGCAGCGCTCGTACTTGCGCTCCAAGCACTCACAGAAGAGATCCTTGGATGCCTCATCTTTCTCTTCCGTCGGGGAATGGGCGCAGATGCGCGAGATATTGAAGAATCTCGCTTTGATGCAGATTGTGGCTAGACGTTTGTCCACCGGGGTGAACGACAGTGCTCGGCGATGGAGTCTCTCTCCCACCACAAATCCAACTCCGAATTCGCGCCCCTCTACATGGCAGCTGTAGTAGATATCGCAAGGCCCCAGTTATTGCTTGCCTTGCCCCGGCCAACACATTCCTTGGATGGCCATGATGTCAGCTTTTGTCCTTACGAGGACATCAACAAGCCAGGCAGAGGCACCTTCCCCATTAAAAGTCCGTAGAGTCCTCAAGTCCTAGTCTTTTAAAGGTTTGCCGAGGTCGTCATCATAAGGGGGGCTCATCCGAGGCTTTACCCTGCTTCTTCACTTGAAGTGGCTTTTACATGGCGGGTCCACAACCCATTGCTGGGACGGGGGTGGTTTCGAAACCAAATACACGTTTATATAGCGAGACGCTTGCTCCAAGCAGACACCCTCTAGCAGCCGCACCTACTGGTGAACAGACGCTGCAGACTTCAGTGAGCCCTTAAACAGAATAAGTCGAAGTGCCCCACCGAAGCTCCCTCTCTTTCTGCCCTAGGCTTCACTCGTATTAGTTACCGCATCTCAGACATGGGTTGCTCACTTTGTCCAGAAAGCGCGAACGAGGACGCAAGTGTCGGTATTGAGTAAAGCCGTGCAACTGTAAATGCGTACCCAGCGGAACGACTATACCCCATTTCACTCTACAAACAAGACTAAAAAGTGGAAAATAAATAAAATTAAATAAACTTTTTAATATACCACGCTTTTATAAATGGACTTAAAAGTGGAAAATAATATTTCTCAGCCCCATAGAATTTGTTATGATAACTTTTGATTTTGTAATTTTAGCAAAATTCATTATAAAGCATTTATGAGATTGAAAATGCAAAGCGTGGGGCGCATGTAGTAGACTTGAATTGATATGAAAAGTAATATATATATGTACGTATGTGGGTATATGAATATCGATCGCTTAAAATCGGATATCAAATTTTTTACTTGCGCTGTAGAAATTTTAGGTATATGTTATGCAATTTGGCTATTGTAAATTAAATCTAATGCTTTGTATTGCATGCGTTCCACGTTTTTCGTTTTCAATCTCATACATTGTTTATAATGACTTTTGCTAAAATTTCAAAATCAAAAGTTATCATAACAAATTCTATGGGGCTGAGAAATATTATTTTCCACTCTTCAGTCCTTTTATAAAAGCGTGGTATATAAAAAGGCTTTTTATTTTATTTATTTCTCCATGAGTATAGAATTTATTTCCTATATCCTACCACCAAGTTTCAATTCTCTGCCACGAATATGTCCATAGACATGCAGTATAAACATTAAGTTTGAATTGGAGGCACCACGCCCTTTTTTCAATCTCACCCATTTTGGCACGATTTGCAGGCTTTTACAGGAAGTCGTTCTCGGTCGCCACCTTCCATAAGGTTTATTAATGGTTTATTAAACAGCTTTTCCTTTAAACCCTGAAGTACCTGGAGCAGGGCTATTATGTTCGGTTCAATTTAAGCAGTTGTTATTTTGCGAAATGCTAGGAAACGAAAAAAATTGCAAGGTGGCTCCTTTGGAATAATGCTTTAAATTTAATTAATGCTTTTAATCTGCTCACACGTATGAGGTGTCACCATTTTTTTAATAAGCAAATGCTAATTGTACTAATTTACAAAAATATTTATTAAATATCGGAATCGGAATTGAATCCGATCGTAATTGCATATTCGTGTTCTGTAATCCTATCGAATTTGATTTATCGGAATCTATGTTCGAATCCGATTATTCAACGAATTTGGTGTTCTTCGATTTATCGGAGAATTCCGTTATAATAAAACCGACGCGGTATTAGTTGGCGGAATTAGGGAATTAGTTCGTTTTTACAGGTTTCAATTTTATAAAGCATAAAAAGCTAAGAAATGTGAGTATAATGCTTATTTTTAAAGCCTTTCATAAATTAATCGGTATTTTTGAATAAAGGCGTAAACTCAAGAATGCAGCTCAAAGCGCGACGTTGCTAGAATTTATGGAACGGAACCCGGACATAGCAAAAGGCCACGCCAAAGGTGATCGGGTGAAAGTCGAGCAGCGATGGCAAGAGCTGGCTAACACTTTAAATAGTCAGGCTCTATATAAGGATGTCAATGGTTGGAAAAAGGTAAATTTAATAATTAAATACAAATACAAAAGAAGAAAATTTAAATTTAAATTGTGCTCAAAACAGACTTTCACTGATAGGAAGTTTGAGGTACGTAAGAAACTTGCACATAACTGCAGGGAATCTACCGTAACTGGTGGCGGAGTTTTCAACAAATATTCTCTAACTGAAGCTGAGGAAACTCTTGCGCGTATTACGGGAATGTACACGGTAGTGCAGGTACTAGACTTAACTGAGGAAGAAGTGATGCCCTCAACTTCCACAGGCCAAAAACGGGCACGCCACGATATTCAGGCATCGACTAAAAAAAGAAAAAAGGAAATTTCCCTACTGGTAATAGTTTATTAAGATATTCTGTTATCCAGCATAACATTGTGTTCATTTTTAAGGACTGTCTCAAGGAATCCCTAGAGCTACAAAAAAATTTCAACAGAAAGGTTGAAGGCGTTCTGGATTCGTTGGTGGAAAACCGAGAAGAAAACCTCGTAGCCATGCAACGTTTCTGTGACTCAATGGAAAAAACGAACGAAACGTTGGATGGCATCAGAGAAGATTTTCAAAATCACCACGAAAATGTAGAAAGAATACTACGAGAAAAATAGCACATATCTTTGTAAATATGAATTTGAATTTCTTTATTTATGTATGAATTTTTTCTGTTTTGATTTATTTTTTTTTTATTATTTTTATGTATTAGTTTTTAGTACAAGTTTTCTTTAAAGTATATTTTAAGATGAAATGAGTCAATGAAAATGACCCAGTAAATTTCTTACATTCTTTTTACATTTATTTTATATAAATTAAATAAATTTAATTATGAAGTGATACTTCACACTACAAAAAATCCATATAACTGAAAGTTTGAAGCTGTGGAACAAATTTATAAAAATTAGTTAAATTTTCATCAAAATTTAAAACTCAGTGTTTTTAGAGAAGTGTTTGGCATGTAGTCCTATAGCCCATTTAAATATAGTTTATGGAGTTTTAAGTAGCTGAAATTCTCTTTGATTTTTGACCCTTTTTTACTTACGGTGTTACGCATTTTTTTCCATATTAAATGAAAAAAAGCTCAAGACCGTCAGCAAACCAAAAATTTTTAAAATCTACAAGAATTTTAGCTATTTCAAAATTTAACTTAAATAAAGTATAATAAAATGTTCTTTAAGACTACATGCCAAACATTTTGCTAAGAAAATGATTAAACAGTTCGAAACTTTTATGAAAATTTGACTAAATTCTGTTAATTTGTTAGAAGGTTTGAAACTTTCAGTTACATATGTATGTATGTGAAGTATTATTTCATAAACAAATTTATTAAATTAAAAAAAAAAATAAGAAACTTACTTCGCGATTTTCACTCACACTAACCGTGTGCCTGTATATGCGAAAAAAATATTGGAAAATGAATAAATTTATCTGAACTTCAAACTGTAAGATTGTTTGCTATTTCATTTCTAACACGAACTCCTTCGTTATATAACGATGATACTCTTTCATCATCGATGTTATTTTCGCTGTTCATAATTTCTAAATTAATATTTTCAGTAATATTTTCTTCGTCGAAGTTAACGTTGTTGTGTCTACATACATTGTGAAGAGCGCAACAAACATTAATAATTTTAACAACTTTTTGTGGACTGTAGTGCAAACAACTAATTAAACAACGAAATCGAGATTTTAAGACGCCAATATACAATATAATAGCCCTGACATACATATGGCTTATATACCATACTAGCATTCTATACTACATGTCTGTCGTTGTAAACCACAATTATACTATCGTACAAAGTGGTTTGAAGCTGGTTCCTATACTACGAAAATGAACGTGGTATAAAGCGAGTATACCATGAAACAGCCAGAGTATAAATAAAATTTCACCAAAAATGTGTGGTGAAAACAAACAGAGAGAGAGAGTGAACTGCATAGTTGCCAACTTGGTGCTTGAAGCACTAGATTTAGTGCTTTTTGAAGATTAAAACGCCAAAAAAATTACTTAGTGCCAAGTGCCTTTTTTAGTGCTTTTTTTGAACTAATATTACTCCGAGATAGTTAAAACCTGAAATAATTTGAAATATTATAAGCTGCGGTGTCTCATGAAGATGCGGAATTTATAAGAATATACAAATTTAAATGCACTAAAATACAACCATGATTGATAAAAAGCTGAAGTTGTAAACCCACCTTGTTGAATTCTAGTCGGGTTGAAAATGCTAGTACGTAGGTAAGTTAAGGATTTCTTTTTTTCTTTTCTAATTGTTTGTACAAATTTTGATTTTCTTACCACCTGAATGGTGCTGAATCCAAATCTGGCCGCACAATTGCTCTAGTACTAGAATTTTTAGATATCCTACCCCCAGATTGCCAAACACAGGGATTTTTGGGATATTTGAGGTTATATAATGAAAACATAAAATTTTTTGCTCATTTCTACTTAGGGCATTATTTGCGATTCGATTTTTCTTTCTCGAGATATAGTAGTTTTAATAGTACTTCGGTATTACGTCGTAAGCATGAGTCATCATAGCATGTGTAAAGGCTATTAAATCGTTATGAGCGAAAACGTGTTGTGTATTGATTTATGTATGTATTCTTGTAAATATTGTTAATTTTTGCTTTTGTTAAATACAAACTGTTATGAAAAAAGCATCCTTTGATTAAAAAAAATTTGGTGCTTTTAGTTTGGTAAAACGCCTTTTTTCGAAGTTTTTGGAGCTTTTTGAAAACAAAAGTTGGCAACACTGGTGAACTGATAGCATCTATGTATGCCATTTTGCTCGCGCTGGTCCAACAGTCGCAATGGACGAGGGATCAGAGCGCTAGAGTGTCACTTGAGAGGTCCGAGATCGAGTCCTCGCGTAGATTTTTTTCTTTATTATTTAATTTTTTTTTTTTTTTTTTTGTTTTTCATTTTATTTATTTTTAAATAAAGATCAGCAGCTAATGCGCTAGAAATGTTGGTGGAATATTTTATTTTCATCAATAAAGAATAATAATCATAATAATAAGAATGTGGTGTAGTGGTAAGCAGTGCGCGCTTCCACTCCGCAGCACCTGGGTTCAAACCCTGGTCAAAAGCAACATCGCAAAAATATAGAAAAAAGGTTTTTTCTTAACAGCGGTCGTCCCTCGGC
>NW_016159345.1:67587-71163 GCF_001687245.7 Rhagoletis zephyria | reverse complement strand
AATAATAATAATAATAATAATAATAATAATAATAATAATAATAATAATAATAATAATGTTAAACAAAATATTTTTCATTGAATTTGTATGATACTAAAGCACTTATTTAGGTTTATTTTCTAATGAAATTGTTCTTAAACAAATATTTCCTCCCTTCATTTTCGCGTTCTTTAAAATAAAATACAAAAAAATATTTTGGTATTCAGTAAGCTGTCTCACATTTTGTCTCAAAAAGAAAGATATGGAGGAAAAGAGAATTGCTTTCTATTTTATTTAAAAGAACGCGTAAACGACGCGAGGAAATATTTCTTTAACAACAATTTCATTATGAAATAAACCTAGGTACTTTAAATTATAAAAAGTCAATGGAAAAAATTTTTTATTTTTTTTGCATTAAAATCTTCAAATTATTTAAAAAGAATAAAAAAAAAAACAAATAATCATTAAAAAGAAAACTCGTCCCCGGGGACTCGAACTCGGGTCTCTCTAGTGGCACTCTAGCGGTCTGCTCACTCGGCCATTGCGACTGTAAGAGCAGCGCGAGCAAAATGGCGTACATACATGCTATCCGTTGTGATAAAGAAACAAAACATCGGTATATGTACTAGATGTGTGTCTCATCGAAATAGTCAGGGCTATCACAGAATCCATCGTAGCTTCGATTTTCGTGAAATCTACGAATGTGCTATCACAGAATCCGAATGGCTACGAACATAAATTCGAAATTCGTAGAGAGCCTTCATTGAATCCGTTCGTAATGAAGATTCGTACAGATACTCTACGACGAGATTATGCTGTCGGAACAAAATTTAAAATCACTCAATCTTAAAAATAGTGGAAGAAAGCTGCATTATTTTTAATATTAAATGTTTATTATACCCCAAATTGGTTATAGTTTGATATAATTCCATATATTTGTGTAAACGTAGACGTAAAATACCAATGCTATGCATACATACATATGTACATACACGCATTCATCTGCTAGACGCTATTTAATGAATTAATATTTTGCATGAATCGAGGAAATAATAGTTTAGCAACAATTTATTAGGAAATAAACCTAATTACTTTAATATCATAAAAATTAATTTAAAAAAAAAATTTTTTCTATTTAAAATAATAAAATCTAAGCTAAAAATAAACTAAAAAAAAATATTTATTAAAAAATAAACAAAAATTAAATAAAAAAAGAAAAAAACCTCCACGAACCCACGACTCGGACTCGAACTCGGGTCTCTCAATTGGCAGTCTAGTGCTTTGCACACTCGGCCATTGCGCCTGATTGGGCAGTGCGAGCAAAATGACATACATAAATGTCTGTTGTTTCCTTTGCACTAACTGATTTCGAATCAGCATTCGAAGCTGGCAACGATATTTTCGAGTTCACTCGGATTCAGTGATAGCAATTTTTTCGTATTCGTAGCGGGCATTTGAATTCGTAGATTTTCTACGATGGATTCCGTGATAGCCCTGAATATCAAAATCCATAGTATGCATACCATGGTGTACAAACCACATGTCTGGCAGGGCTATTACGCGCAGAAGCGTGTACTACATTCAAGTTATGCTCTATTGTATTTGCTATTGGATTCCTAAATGTATTTATCAAAAATGGTTCAATGCCATAACCAGGGATACCGTTTGGATCTAAATAGATCCAATTGGATACATTTTAGACGAATTTTTGCGGGATACTTATTTTTTCCGGTCAGTATAAATGTGGATACTTTTTTAAATAGGCAAAAATTTTATATTTCCTATAAAGTTTTTTTCTTTCAAAAATCGATTTTCATTAAAGATGGTAGAAAGCATTACGCTTTTTAAACGTATAAAGAATCGCTACTTAAGCGTGAAATTAAAGCATTTAATTTTTATGAACGAAGCAATGAACATATGAAGAGATCTCACCAAAATAGGTATAAGCGCAATTGCTTTAATTAGCTTATAAGGATGCTTTAAGCAAGATCTTAATATACATATCGTCGTTTAAAGTACAAAACCGCGTATCAACAAAACGCAAAACCGCGTATGTGACGCTGCATAAATTATTTTCTAGAGAGTAAAAACACTTATATTTCAAAATGGTTATTTTTTTATAAAGCAATCGCATTTCTGGCTATTATATTTCAGGACGAATGGATAAGGATTGAGCCAAGAGCTTATGTGAGCAAATCCAATTTTTGGCAGCAAATGTCAGTTACGCGGTTTTGCAGAATGACGATACGCGGTTTTGTACTTTAAACGACGATATATATAAAGTAAATTATACTCTTTCTGTAGTAATCTCTTTCATATCACATATTGTCATTTGTTAATTTAAAAAGAAAGAAGATTTCAATGTAGTTTAAAAAACTAAATTTGATTTATTTAAGGAAACTTTTATGAATTTTACTGAAAAGACTTTAAATACACTCTAAAAAAATTTTGTTTATTTGCGCATATTGAGAGAGGTAACCAGTTTCCTCTTTTAATGTGTGCAAATTTGCACGCCGTGTAATAAAATTAATTATTGCCTGTTTACTTTTACATAACGAGCAAGAGCAAAATTACACATAAAATGTTTAAAATAAAGTAATGTTTATTATTAGTAGGAAATGTATTTGTAGTTTCAAAATTTTTGCAATTTTAAACATTCTATATATGTATGTGTATTTATGTGTATATTTTAAAGATCTCAAGTTCAAAATCAAATACTGAACATCCTATACGTATATTTATACAGATTCTTCTTGAAAAATAGATACTTTTCAGTAGTAGTTTTACATGCTCTTTTTAGAGTGTACTTGCTATTTATTATATTTACTTTACAAAATACTTATGCACAAAATATGTACTTTATAAATTGAAATTACAAGTGTTTGATTTTATGCACATGTATTCCAAGTCCTTAGGATGGGCTAAATTATGTCTTTCATGAAAATGTTTGGGTTTCTTACAAATTATGAGATGTATATGTTAAAAAAGAAAATTGGATACATTTGGATACATTTTTGGCTTGGTCAGGGATACATTTTCTTGAGACGGCGCGGCAACACTGGCCATAACCACTATCGCCCAACAAATGAAAATAACGCTCGCCACCCCGATATTTTGCCAGAATAAGACTATGCATTGCTGAGCTTCCAGATAAAAGAATCGTGGCTGGAGCCGAGATGCGTTGCATCAACAGCTTGAATTGTCATGTTGTGATCACATATCTGCAATTTATTATTTAAATAGAGAGACTCCTAAACAAAACAAGTAAGAAAGTCTAAGTTCGGGCGGAGCCGAACATTAAATACCCGGCGCAAGTATTAAATATATGTTTTCCACCTTTCCAAAAGCTGCCGCTACATGATCAGCCGGGGTGTATAAATTTTAAGTAAATTAGCGTCCTTAAATTTCGAAATATTGAAATTTCAAGCATTTCTGAAATTTACCGGTTATACGAAAAAACGGCCGTACTTTTAGTCCGATTTCAACAATTTTCAACGGTTTGCTTTTGTGTGGCAAGCACAATAACCGCACCGAGTTTGGTACAAATTGGTAGAACGGTTACCGAGACACATATATGTGATCATAAGTGGGCGGTGC
>NW_016159345.1:63731-66580 GCF_001687245.7 Rhagoletis zephyria | reverse complement strand
CTTTTAAGACATTTTCTGATTTCAATTTAATATAAATAAGTATGTACTTATCTAGGCATTCTACATTAGTTTCTCTGTAAGGCATTCTTTGTTCGCTTCTCTGGATTCTGTTTATCCATGCGTTCTCCCTTCGTTTGAAGGTAATGCTGCGGGTAAGGGCTTACCTCCAATGACATGCCCATGTTAAAATAAGGCCTTCTTGAAGCGAAAGGGTAAGCGATTCCCATCGCCCAGCTCGTTTCCACTTTCGTTTCTGTGGTAATCGCGTTTTTTGCTGGGTGGTCACGCAAAATTCTCCTCTTTAACTTATCCATGTTATTTTGTTCTCTAATTTCAATGGCAATCGCTGCCACAAACCAAAAACTCATTTTATACAACTTTTTGTCAAATTGTTTAATAACAAACAATCTACTCTTTCACAAATGAAATAAATACGATGAAATACAAATGTAAACAATGGACGCAGCAACTAAACATTTGAATTTTGACAGTTCGAATAGGATTTGCTTTTTGTTCGAATTTCTCAATTTCGATAGGATTGCCGAACACCTTTTTGATTGATAGTCGGAAATCCAAATCGATGCGAAAGCAATTCCGATCGGATTCCAGAACAGCCCTGTATAAATCAGTACAAAATCCTTACAATCTCAAAAAATCAGTAGATTTTGCGTACTGATTTCGGGTTCCTTAATATCCCCTGTGGGGAAAATCTCTAGTTCTGACCTGGTGCGCTTCTAGTACATTTAGACCCAGTACTGGTTCGCGATAAATCTCTTTTGCATGCAAGAAACTGGCGAAATTAACATGGCGATGTCCTAGGAAGTATCAATTGCCCCCCGCTGCATCCCTTTTTCGATAGTTCCGAACTAGTCCTAAATTCCATAGTTCCGAACCAGTTCTAATATCGACAGCCGAAAGAAAAAAGTACCATGATTTTTCAATCTTTTTGGTTCTTCCGTGTTTGCGATTTTACGTTATTTTGGAAGAAATCTGTTTTCAATTTGAAATTAAATTTGTTTGAATGATTATAAGAAATGTACGTTTACATACCTTTAGCTGTAGCTGAGTTTACAGAGGTGCTCGATGTTATTTCTTAGATTCCAGACGGCCCCAAGATGTTGAAATGTTAACAAAAATTTTAGTTTTGTATTACCAAGCTATGAAAAAGCATCTGCGAAGCACAGAATAGAAGCGTATTTGAACGAAAGCCGCCGAACACATATCTATGTAAAGTAAACAAGCCCCCCGCTGCATCCCTTATTCGATAGTTCCGAAATAGTTCTAAATTCTACAAAAAGGATATAGTTCGTTCTGCTTCCGTTTTCTATAGTTCCGAACCATTTCTAAATTCGTCACTTTAGATATAGACTTCTAGTGAAAAAAACTGAATAAAATTTGTTTTTAAAAGTACCACTTTTCGCCGATTTCAGACTGGTGGGGATCTAGTTCCTATCGGACTAGTTCCTTTTTGGCGATAAAGACCTAGTACGAAACTAGAAATTTGATTCACTAGTCCGCTGTTTCCCTGCAGGGTCATTACAATAAAAAATAAATCAGCACATGTACTGTTTAATAAGCGCATCTGGCCACCCTAATACAGATCCATACGTGCATACATTATTTGAGTTTTATATACATATATGGGGAACTCTTTTAAGACGGGGACATTTTGCGCACTGGCATATATTGTTGCCGCCACAAACCAGCTTTACTGCCAAGTGCGGTCTCTATACCTTCGTTAATAATACTGATATGTGTAAATATCAGTAAGTAATTACTCATAACAAAACTACCGGTTTAAAAGACGAATTTACTTGCTAAAATCGAGAAAATCAGTAAATTTCTAGTGCAACTCGCACTATAACTTCTTGAGCGGACAGACCTAAAGCTTGGGGTTCTCAGACGTTGATTTGTAGGTTCTGAGGAATAAAATGACAGGTATTAAGCAAATGTGCCCGTTAACAAATGCGAGAAAAGAGGCTGCTCACAACTGTAACTTAATTTCGCGGATTTTATAAAAAGCGTGCATTTTCTTGTGGTAGTCGTTGAGCGCTACTCATTTTACATTTGTGGGTTATAAAGTATACTTCTTTACTTCTTGACAAGAAGAATCCGAGGGTAAAGGACACACGTTTGAGCACAACTAATCAAAGGCAAAAAAAATCATAAGCCCTGGAGTAATATTTTGTGTTTGTGTATTTGCGTCTGTGTAAAAAATGCTCACCTCTAAAAATTATTTTAACGTTTTAACTAATCTTCCTATCTTAATGAAATTTCGTACATTGGTGTTATTTAGCTCGACTTAAATTATAGGATAGCTTTTATCCCAATTAGCCAAAGGGGCGTTGCACCTCCAATACAAAGGGAATTTTTCATACTGCATACCTCTGGATGTATTTGTGGTAGAGTACTGGAACTTGGCATGGTGATATATGAAATCAACACTACCCTGTAGGGAAAACACGAACTAGGGAACCAGATTTCTAGTTCAGTACTAGTTCTTTTTTGCCAAAAACGAACCAGCCCGATAGTAACTAGTTCCGCACCAGTCCAAAAGCAGTGAAATGTGGTACTTTCACTAAACTATTCTATTTTAAATTTTAAAAGCAAGGAAGGTAATCATTATGTGTAAAATAATTTAAATCAGCATTTAATCATTATTTTATGAATTATTATTGAGTTTTATTTTTTCGCTCAAACGGAAGTAATTATTATTTGATTTTTATTTTTGGGATTACAAATAATGATTATTTATGATTTTTATTTTTTCGCGCAGAGATTATCATTAATTTTCAGTTTTATTTTTCCACTTAAAAATAATGATAATTTATAAAATTGAAAAGGCCATA
>NW_016159345.1:55342-60462 GCF_001687245.7 Rhagoletis zephyria | reverse complement strand
CAACAAGTCAGATGATTTTCAGCAACAAGTCAAACGACTTCTGCAACAAATGATGACTCTCATGTTTTCGGAGCCGTTCAACTGCCACGTTTGCTGGTTTCGTGCACGATCATTCAGAGTACAGATTTGCCGAAGTCAATATCAGTATGAGCAGTTATAAGCATCGTTCACTTGTGGTGGCTGTATTTGCAAGACAGCACGCAATGCGCTCGTGTTCAGTCATCCTCTAATTTCGTTTAGGTATCGATACTACTAAGCCAACGCCGCTGCTCAGTCATACAAAGCAGCGGTATTGAATGAGTATGAACAGTTGACGATCAACCAATGGTAATCCCTGATACATATATCCTATTCACACAAAGCTGTATTTTTTGAAGATCTAAAAAACATCAAGGCATTAAGTCATTATTATGATTTACATACACAGGATACAGGGAAAGTGCATTTGCATTTGCTATATCAGCTGCGGGTGTAGCCCACAACGTTGCCAGGGCTTGTAGTCAAGGACGATTAGTGTCTTGTGGTTGTGATCCGTCAATCAATCGTAAAACGCTCAACAAAAACCTTCGAAGGAGCTTTGATAAGGAAAAGAAGTTATTTCTTCAGTACTTGGAAACAAATCAAATTCTTACACCCGAAGAAGAAAAAAAATATGAGCGTGCTAAAATTACCAGCCGATGGAAATGGGGAGGTTGTTCAAATAATGTCGACTTTGGCATTGAATTTTCTAAGCTATTCTTGGATTGCAGAGAAAAAGCTGGAGATGTTCAATCAAAAATCAATCTTCATAATAACAACGCCGGAAGAATTGTGAGTAAACAACTGTACTATAAAATTTATAAACTGCTATGAAAGCTATAAACTGTTGAAGTATTAAGAATCCGTTTTTCTTAAAGGTTCTTTAACTCTCAATTAGGAGAACCTCTTTAGCATGAGTATCCGTATGTGTTTTTCTTTTTACGCATCGCAGTTGAAGTTCATACATACAAAAAATTGGCTTAGCTTTTCATGTTACATACTAGGGATATTGCGAATGTAGAATTTTAGACATCCGCGGATGCGAATGCGAATTCCACATTCGCAACATCCCTAGTATGTAACATGAAAAGGTAAGAAAATTTTTGAAGTGAAACTTCTTCTCTTTGAAGTGAGACTTCTTCTATCATTAAAATGTAGAGTGAAATTTTTAAAACTGAAAAAATGAGTAAGAAGGGAGATATAGTATAGGAAAGAAAGAAAGTGACGTATGACGGCTATACAAAGCGATAGCAACGTGCATACCTACGAGTACCTACATACATACCCTGTAGGGAAAACACGAACTAGTGAACCAGATTTCTATTTCAGTTCTAGTTCTTTTTCGCCAAAACCAGTCCAGTCCAGTCCGATAGTAACTAGTCCCGCACCAGTCCAAAAGCAGTGAAATGTGGTACTTTCACTAACTATTTTATTTTAAATTTTGAAAGCAGGGAAGGTAATCATTATGAGTAAAATAATTTAAGTCAGCATTTAATCATTATTTTATGAATTATTATTGCGTTTTATTTTTTGGCTCAAACGGAAATAAATATTATTTGATTTTTATTTTTGGGATTTTAAATAATGATTATTTCATGATTTTTAATTTTTTGGCGCAGAGATTATCATTAATTTAAAGCTTTATTTTTCAACTTAAAAATAATGATAATTTATAAAATTGAAAAGGCCATACAGACGCAACCTACTGAAATTTTGACCTGAAAAGTTTGGGTCTTATTCCTTTTATAAGGGTGCGGCTATACGCTGGTATAGTTTTTGAGTTGCCTAATAATCATTATACTTAGTGATTCCATAAACAAAGGCCAAGATCCTGAAGGACAATTAAGAAAGGCAATGCAGTTGCGGAAAAAAAAACATTTAAAAAAAGTGTCAAAATAATTACCACTTTCTCACTAAATTTATTTAAAAATGCGAGCAAGAGCTACCTTTTTTTTAAGAAAAGGCAAATTAATTTTTTTTATGCAATCTAGCACAACTACCTTAACATAGTCAGTCAATAAAGTTTAGGTACAAAGAATTTTTTACAATACGGGCAACNGGAAAAAAAAACATTTAAAAAAAGTGTCAAAATAATTACCACTTTCTCACTAAATTTATTTAAAAATGCGAGCAAGAGCTACCTTTTTTTTAAGAAAAGGCAAATTAATTTTTTTTATGCAATCTAGCACAACTACCTTAACATAGTCAGTCAATAAAGTTTAGGTACAAAGAATTTTTTACAATACGGGCAACAATTTTTTAGATGACGGAAAATCGTTCCACGTTACATCACACTCCTACCCTGCCGGAAACACCAACAACGAAAATGAGAATATTAATGCCAGTCAGGCTTATCACTCAAGGACGATTACGCTTTTGACAACATACTAAAGAAGACAATTGAAAATACACAACACCAACGCAAACATTGGTTCAATATACAATGTTTAACACTAAATGTTACGCCGAAATTCGCAAGAATTAATCTAAAATCGAGCACAGAGCAAAGGCGAAAAATCTTGAAAAGAGCAGAAAATAGCTTCCATCGACATGAAATTAAGAACCTGTATGCCAAAAAAGAACGCACAAATGAAAAGCTACTTTCCATTCAATTAGAACTAGCGAAACTCCTTCCTGTCAGCACGCTCCTGGAGATATTAGATGAAATAAAGGAGAATATCAGTAAATCTATGGGACAAAAATATAAGAGAACGAAAAATGACACTGAAGATGGCACAACGTCGAAACCGGTTTGTCTCCAAACCAAATTTGACAAGGGATGACGGAAAATCGTTCCACATTACATCACACTCCTACCCTGTCGGAAACACCAACAACGAAAATGAGAATTTTAGTTTTCGGTAATTTTTTATAAATATATGGTCAATTCTACAACAAAATCCCCAAAAATCAGAGCTCCAAACCTTGTGCAAAATTTAAGAAAATTCTGCAAAATTTCATTAATATTATTCATTTTCTATTTACGCTCTCTAGAAAAAAAATTAGTTTGCAGTTTTTTAGCTCATTCAATTTTAGTATAATGAAGTGCAAGTATGAGGAAGCTAGACCTTACCCAACAAAAAAAAATTGCTAAATATTCATCAGTGTAATTTTTCGTTCTGAATAGTTTCTATTTGTTTGTCACTATTTATAGCCGTGTTAANTTAACTATGACATTCGCAAGTCAACTTATATACGCCTTGCTTGTCTAGTGGGTCTTGCTCGTTTGCACTATTTCGTAGTATCCTCCCCACTTTGTCCTTCGTTCTAAATGCTGTATTAATGTTATACTTTTGGAATACCTTAGCCAATTTATATGAAGTTTTGCCCGTATAAGTCAAGACTGCCCAAGCCTTTTCATTATTTTCCTTCTTATTTGATTTCTTCGTTTTAACCATTCAGGGAAATGTTTCGACAAGCCTGTTTAGAAATGTAGATCTAAGGTGACGAATTTATAACAGGTTGGGAACTATAAAAAATGGATGCAGATCGAACTAGATCTTATCTGTCGAATTTAGAACTGGTTCGGAACTAGGGCCAAAGGGATGCAACGGGGGACAATTGACACTTCCTAGGACATCGCAATGTTAAATTCGCCTGTAGCTAGCATGCAAGAGAGAATTAACGCGTACTAGTCATGGTTCCAAACGCACTAGAACCGAACCAGTTCCGCACTAGTTCGTTTCCCTACGGGGTATGTATGTTTGAATGCGCGTACAATAGAGGGGTTCAAAAAAATTTTTTTTAGAAATTCATAAACGCTACTTCAAATTAATGCTATTTGTGATAAAAAATGAGAAACGCATTTTTTTATTTTGAAACAAAAAGTTTTTTTAGAGGTCGCGCTGGTCGGTTTTTTATAAAACCGCTGATGTTCTTAAAATGTGGCTTTTACATGTAATTACTCTGGTATTATAAGGGAACATTCCCTTAATTACATTCCTGTCTTGGACAGTTAGAATAGGCCTAGTGCCCGAAAATATGCTTTCGAAAAAGACTTCTAAAATTAAAATGATACCGAACAATTTACGCCTTGTCATGGGTTGGAACTTGTTAGCTAGTCGAGCCCCCCTAGACTTTGAAGTTTACCTTATATTTAGGTATACAATCTTCGATTATTAGCGCAGCGACCACAAAAATGCAGTTGCCAATATAGCAACTCAGCTGCCAGCTTGCAGTTGCCATCTGTAAAACCATTTCAGCCAGTGTCCACCCAACTGAAGTTCGATTGCCATATGCCTAACTGCCGTCCCTAAATTGGAGCGCTAAGCGTTGCGTTATCCATTGTCGACGAGTGTCAGCGCGCGCTATCCCCAAATCAACGCGTCGTAATTTTTGACGTTTTCTCAGATCCTCTCGTTTTTATTCTCGTTTCCTCTTTCACTTTTTTGTCCTTTCTCTTTCTTTCCGTCTTCCGCATCCAACTTCAACACGTAACGCCCTGTCAAAAATGAAAATTCCATTTGCTCGGCGTTAGCGCCGCGTTATTGTGGGATGCTTCATACAAATTGTATGGGCATGAGGATTTTTGACAGTTGTTTGGCGCTTGACGCGCCAATTTAGGGATGGCAGTAAGTCGGCTCAGCTCGATGTTCTGGTCACATACATATGTATGTACACATTTTCATGAATCTATCTCTTCTTATTCTGGTACTTACAAAGTTATAGTACCATTTCATGCTCATGAAAGGTATAGTTTTCAGATTTCAAATCGGTGAAGTAGGTAACAAAATATAAATTTAAAAATTTTCTCAACTTCTTCCCAGCGTACCTATTAAAATGTCATTTTCAAAAATTTCATGCATTGCCATGCCATGTCATTCCATCTCAAACATACTGTTATAGCATGTCATTGCTTCTTAGCTCAGCTGATATTTGCTGTTGTGTTCCTGCAGCATATTTTTAATACTGTTTACTCCTGCCTTGTATGAATATGTATATAGATTTTTAATTAGATAATTGTTTAATAGTTTGTCTCCAAACCAAATTTGACAAGGGATGACGGAAAATCGTTCCACATTACATCACACTCCTACCCTGTCGGAAACACCAACAACGAAAATGAGAATTTTAGTTTTCGGTAATTTTTTATAAATATATGG